>NC_138739.1:1812101-1844601 GCF_965113295.1 Leuciscus leuciscus | reverse complement strand
TTTTTGTAATTGTTCAATAAATACACAAGATAAATCAATATTCACAGTGAAACCTGTTTACAGTAGATGCTAATTTATGGGATAATATTTAAAGATTGTTTAGTTTAAATGAATTTTTGTGTACGTGTGATTAAACATTAATTTCCAATTTCAAAATGTTAACCTACACCAGTCCATTAACAGTCATTCCAGAGATAAAAACTCGGGAAAGAGCAGAACACATCGATTATTATTCCGCACCTTTCTAATGATAATGTGTTTATATTCAGCGGTCATTAAACTGTCACCTCACATGAAATATGAGCCATAATATCACAGTGTGAACCGGATGTTGTTGAGTGGGAGGGCTTTTATTCTGTATCGCCTGCGGGCGGAAGCGGAAGTGCAGTGATGTGTCGGTGGTGTTGCAGCGATGATGGCGGACACTAGCGCACTGTATGAGTCGGTGGTGTGTGTGAAGCCAGAGGTTCATGTTTACCGAATCCCACCTAGAAGCTCCAACCGCGGATACCGGTGAGACCCCGCAACAGTCCGCGGCACTACTTTAACTAGTTTAATCACGAGTTAAACACTGATCATGTGACACTGGTCTCACTTCGAGTTCCTACCTCGATAAACACACGCATTATAAATCCGGTGTGTGATGAGTTGGTGTTTGTTATTCGTCGATCACGTGATCAGATCAATAATGCGTCAGAACAACTGCTGTCAACAACAGAAACTTGAATATTAATAAGTTTCGTCACAGTACTGTATCAAACACTGATATAGGAGAATAAACGCCATGTTTGTGTGCAGCTGAATTATTATATGGTTATTGACGTGCTTAAAGATGTTATGAAAGAGAAGTTGTGCTCGAGTTTTCTTCTCTATTGTGAGTGAAACTTCTCAGGAACAAGAATACATGTAGGCGGGGCTTGATTGTGTCTGTGGGAATTGATTGGCTGGTTGGATGGTTGTGGTTTGCTATTGGCTGATCTCATGTGAGTGACAGGTTATAGCCCCGCCCTCGTCATCAGAGAAGAGAAGCCTCAAGAGGAACTTATTCTGATTCAAGGTTATTAAAGTGATATTGATATAGAATATAAGATAACCAGGAACATCAATTTAACACACTAATAAATCGTTTAGAACAAAAGCTGCAGTGTTAATGGTGAGTTTAATGGTGAATAAGTTAGTGATAATGTACATAATGGTTGTTATCTCAGAATAAACCCGACAGGGTGATCAGATCTTCATCAGCCAGAAGGGGTTTATTCTGAGATAACACACATCACACATCACACACACACACACACACACACACACCTGAAGGGGGTTTATTCTGAGATAACACACATCACACATCACACACACACACACACACACACACACACACACCTGAAGGGGGTTTATTCTGAGATAACAACCGGCTGGATGTACATTATCGGCTTATTACACGGACACTTGTACATCAGTAAATAATTAGACACGAAATATTGATCTGAATTTAAATATGTTATCAGCTCTTTAAATGCAGAGCTTCTGAGAGAGCAGTTTCAGCGGTAGAGATACGGTATACAGTCATAACACTTATTACACAGCATTTCACCACATTAATAATTATGGAGATTAGAGATATTGATTTCATATTAAACTGTTTTAAAATCGTTCCTGTTTGTATTTTATAATCCAACAGTGAACAAAACAATAGTCACAAAATGGCCGCCGCTGCGTTTGTGTGAAACGAGAGAGCAAGTTATTCGCTATAAAACCCGCCTTGCACTACATTATCCCTTACATAACATACAGTGCGATTGACCAATCAGAATCAAGTATTCCACAGAGCCGTGTAATGTTGTTTAATGTTGTTTCAGGGCCGCGGACTGGAAGCTGGACGAGCCGGCGTGGACCGGACGCATGAAGATCACAGCTAAAGGAACAGCAGTCTTCATCAAACTAGAGGACAAAAACACAGGTGCAAACACACACACACACACACTCACTCACTCACTCACACACACACACACACACACTCACTCACACACTCACTCACACACACTCACTCACACACGTGTGTGTCATGTGATCAGGTGAGCTGTTCGCTCAGGCTCCGGTGGATCAGTATCCGGGCAGTGCAGTCGAGGCCGTCACCGACTCCAGCCGATACTTCGTCGTCAGGATCGAGGATGGAAACGGTGTGTGTGAAGAACATGCATAAATGTCTATAATGAACATTCTCCATGTGATGATAAACGAGTGTGTTTTGTGACTCCCAGGGCGTCACGCATTCATCGGCCTCGGTTTCGCCGACCGCGGGGATTCCTTCGATTTCAACGTGGCGCTTCAGGATCATTTCAAGTGAGTTGTTCAGTCTGACCTTTGACCTCTGATGTCACGAGTCGTCTCTGATGTCATTGACCTGTCTCTGATGTCACGAGTCGCCTCTGATGTCACGAGTCGTCTCTGATGTCATTGACCCGTCTCTGATGTCACGAGTCGTCTCTGATGTCACGACCCGTCTCTGATGTCATTGACCCGTCTCTGATGTCATTGACCCGTCTCTGATGTCATGACCCGTCTCTGATGTCATTGACCCGTCTCTCTCACAGGTGGGTGAAACAGGAAAGTGAGTTTGCCCGACAGGAAGCCACGCAGGATTCGGTGCCGAAGCTGGACTTGGGCTTCAAAGAGGGTCAGACCATCAAGATCAACATTGGGGTGAGCGAAGCCGTCGAGATCGTGGCGTAATCCGATCCAGACTTGCGACAGAAGCCCCGCCCCCTGCATCACACAGCAGAAATGCCACCAAAATTCAAGAAATGGGGCAAAAAAATGGATATGGCTGGATAACCAAGAGCGCTATTTTCCTGGTTTGAATGTGATACAGATTTTATACAACAGTTCATATTAGTTGACTCAGAATATTGTCTGTTTTTGCTCTATTTAAAGGGATACTTCACCTCTGGAAAGATGAATGTGTATTTAAAATAGATCATTTATGTAGAAGAAATGTGAAGAAATTTTTGAATTTGGAGCTTTCTAGACTGAGAAAAGCCAGAAAATGTATTTTTGGCTTATGTGGATGAAAGACAACAACTAGAATGCACCTGCTTTGCTGCTCTACGAGGCCACTCCCAAGCCACGCCTCCCGGTTAGAGAGCGCAGTTGAAAACAACAAGGCTAGGCTACTAGTGAGTCTCTGTGACGAGTCTGCCCGGGATATCGAGATCGCCCAAAATGTCTGGGATTCGGTTTTGCGTTCTACAGTCGCCATTCATCATGTTTACTGTGGCGAGCAGGACGAGACTGAGGGGCGCGGGAGAACAGGACGAGGCTGAGGGGCGCGGGAGAACGGCGAGCAGGACGAGACTGAGGGGCGCGGGAGAACGGCGAGCAGGACGAGACTGAGGGGCGCGGGAGAACGGCGAGCAGGACGAGACTGAGGGGCGCGGGAGAACAGGACGAGACTGAGGGGAGCGGGAGAACGGCGAGCAGGACGAGACTGAGGGGCGCGGGAGAACGGCGAGCAGGACGAGACTGAGGGGCGCGGGAGAACGGCGAGCAGGACGAGACTGAGGGGCGCGGGAGAACGGCGAGCAGGACGAGACTGAGGGGCGCGGGAGAACGGCGAGCAGGACGAGGCTGAGGGGCGCGGGAGAACGGCGAGCAGGACGAGACTGAGGGGCGCGGGAGAACGGCGAGCAGGACGAGACTGAGGGGCGCGGGAGAACGGCGAGCAGGACGAGACTGAGGGGCGCGGGAGAACGGCGAGCAGGACGAGGCTGAGGGGCGCGGGAGAACGGCACGAGGCCGGTGGCGTGATTACTGAGACGCGCCGGTCTCGTATCTCTCACGGAGGAGCGGGAATTTTCTTAGCAATGTTAAAACGCACCTCAACCGATCACTTGTTTAGCGTTCATGTAAACATTACATTCAGATTCACCAATCGGAATGAATTCAGTTAGACTGAAACAAAAGGTGTGCATGTGAACAGTGAATGGCGACTGCAGAAAGCAAAAGCCGAATCCCAGACATTTTGGACGATCTCGACGGCCGGACATGTCCAGGAAAAAGAGGATGGTAACCCCTACTACTCAGCTTTCTCCTACTACTCAGCTTTCTCCTACTACTCAGCTTTCTCCACAGAACAAGAGCCTGCTAGCTTAGCTTCCAAAGAAAGACGGCTGATACTGTGTACATTCTGTGAGTGAGATCCCTCTATGGGCGGGTTGAACACATGCGGGACAGCTCCTCCTACTGGCTGTAGTCTTTAGCCTCTGGCCAGAAAATCCTCCGATGACGCAAAATTACGATTTTTGCGTCATCGGAGGATTTTTTCCAGACAAAAAATACATAAATCTCTTGTCTCAGGGGCATATGAGGGTGGAAAGCACGGTAATTCGAAAATACTACAGGTTTTCTACTAATACAAAGCTTAATGCTAAATCCTGAAGTATCCCTTTAACCAACAAAATAGTTCCAAACAAACACACAGTAGAACTATTGTGAGTCTTCGTTACTGAATGAATGAATCTAATGAACAGTTCAATGACTCGCTCGTCAGTTGCTAAATCAGCTGTTTTAAACTAATCGTTTGAGTGAATGATTCAGTTACTCGCCTGGTAAGACTATGATTTGCCGCTACCTACTGGTGGTTTTAGAATAATGCGTGTTATTAGTGGTAGATAGAATACATTTATAAACAGACTATTAATGGTGAAATATGAGATAACTTTGTTAAATATATCAGAGATAATAAAGTAAAAAATAAATAGTCACAGTCACATTGCATATAATGTTTTTGTCATTTTCTCGTTGGGAGTGAATGGCCCACAGACAGACAGACAGACAGTTAGATAGACAGACAGATAGACAGACAGTCAGACAGACAGGTGTTGACTTCTGTCCCTCTCTCTCTCTCTCTCTCTCTCTCTCTCTCAGAACATAAAGAAGAAAGAGTCGAGTGGGCCTGTGAAGTCTCGAGCGGTGGGTGGTTTGCTTCCTCCTCCTCCCGGTGTGAAGGCCAGCGCTCTCGTTCCTCCACTCGCAGTTCCGCAGACGATACCTGTCGCTCCTCCCAGCACAGGTGAGACACTCAGATCCGGTGTATTTATAACAGTCCTCTGTGGGTGTGGCTAATATATCTCCTCCCCTTTTAGTGACGCTGTTGGACATTGGAGACTCCGCCCCTGCCATGGCCACGCCCTCTCAGGACCTGTGGGGGGATTTCACTGCGGCAGGACCTGGGTCTGTGTGACTATCTATCTATCTAACTGTCTGTCTATCGGTCTGTCTATCTGTCTAACTGTCTGTCTATCGGTCTGTCTATCTGTCTAACTGTCTGTCTATCGGTCTGTCTATCTATCTAACTGTCTGTCTATCGGTCTGTCTATCTATCTAACTGTCTGTCTGTCTAGCTAACTACCTGTCTATCTAACTGTCTGTCTGTCTGGCTATCTAACTGTCTTGTCTGTCTGTCTATCTATCTATCTAACTGTCTTTCTGTCTATCTAACTGTCTATCTGTCTGTCTAGCTAACTACCTGTCTATCTAATTACCTGTCTATCTAACTGTCTATCTAACTGTCTATCTAACTGTCTATCTAACTGTCTATCTAACTGTCTATCTAACTGTCTATCTAACTGTCTATCTAACTGTCTATCTAACTGTCTAGCTAACTGTCTAGCTAACTGCCTGTCTAGCTAACTGCCTGTCTAGCTAACTGCCTGTCTATCTATCTAGCTATCTAACTGTCTATCTATCTATCTATCTATCTATCTATCTATCTATCTATCTATCTATCTATCTATCTAACTGTTTTTCCTGTAACTGTCTAGCTGTCTGTTTAATTAACTACCTGTCTAGCTAACTACCTGTCTCTCTAACTGCCTGTCTAGCTATCTAGCTATCTAACTATCTATCTATCTAACTGTCTATCTATCTATCTATCTATCTATCTATCTATCTATCTATCTAACTGTTTTTCCTGTAACTGTCTAGCTAACTACCTGTCTAGCTAACTACCTGTCTAGCTAACTACCTGTCTAGCTAACTACCTGTCTATCTATCTAACTGTCTATCTAACTGTCTATCTATCTAACTGTCTGTCTATCTAACTGTCTGTCTATCTAACTGTCTGTCTATCTAACTGTCTATCTAGCTAACTACCTGTCTAGCTAACTACCTGTCTAGCTAACTACCTGTCTAGCTAACTACCTGTCTAGCTAACTGCCTGTCTATCCATCTATCTATCTAACTATCTATCTATCTATCTAACTGTCTATCTATCTATCTATCTATCTAACTGTCTTTCTGTCTATCTAACTGTCTGTCTATCTAACTGTCTATCTAGCTAACTACCTGTCTATCTAACTGCCTATCTATCTATCTATCTATCTATCTATCTATCTAACTGTCTATCTATCTATCTAACTGTTTATCTATCTATCTATCTGTCTTTCTGTCTATCTATCTAACTATCTATCTATCTAACTGTCTGTCTATCTATCTATCTATCTATCTATCTGTCTATCTATCTATCTATCTATCTAACTGTCTTTCTGTCTATCTAACTGTCTATCTGTCTGTCTAGCTAACTACCTGTCTAGCTAACTACCTGTCTATCTAACTGCCTGTCTATCTATCTATCTGCCTGTCTATCTATCTATCTAACTGTCTTGTCTATCTATCTATCTATCTGTCTATCTATCTAACTGTCTATCTGTCTGTCTAGCTAACTACCTGTCTGTCTGTCTATCTATATGTCTGTCTGTCTGTCTATCTAACTGTCTGTCTGTCTGGCTATCTAACTGTCTTGTCTATCTATCTATCTATCTAACTGTCTTGTCTATCTATCTATCTATCTTTCTAACTGTCTTTCTGTCTATCTAACTGTCTATCTGTCTGTCTAGCTAACTACCTGTCTAGCTAACTACCTGTCTAGCTAACTACCTGTCTAGCTAACTACCTGTCTATGTAACTGCCTGTCTATCTATCTAACTGTCTGTCATTGTATCTGTCTATCCATCTAACTGTCTGTCTATCTGACTGTTTTATTTTATTTTATTTATTTTATTTATTTATATTTGCACAGAAGAAAAAAAACAATAATAATAATAACAAAACATAAAATATATAAACAAATATGATCAATTTAATGATGTGCAGGAAGAGGCAAAAAACCCCAACTGGGCTTATTTAACGCCTCCACCTATAGACATAATTACAATAAAATCAAAACAAAAAACAAAAACATTATACTACATAAAAGTAACAACAAACTAGTGAAATGCATATATCCATAACACACACACAAAACACACATGCACATACATGTATACATACACATAATATCAACAAATTTTAATGACAATTACAGTAATAAAAATAATAAACAAAAAATATGATCAAAACATAAAAATAAAATAATTTCTATATTAAAAATTTAGAACAGCAGTTAAATGGGCTTTTAAATATCCTTTGTAACATTTTAATGAGGAGGAGTTTATTGCTAAGTGGGAAAAAGTGTTCCATAATTTGGTACCCCTAAATCTGATAGTAAATTGACCTCTGCACGTAAGAAACTTTGGAAGATGAAGATCTAAGGATTGACGAGTTGAATAAGAGTGAACCTGTGAGTTAAATTTAAAATAAGTCTTAAAGTATTCTGGGAAATTTTCATAATTAGAATATACCTTATAAATGAAAACACATATTTGAGTGATATTAATATCATACACAGTAAGTATCTGAAGATTCTGAAATAGAGGCACAGATGAAGAATGTGACTCAGATCGGGTTGCAATCCTGACAAAACGTTTCTGAAGAACCAAAATTCTATGAAGTGTAGAAGGAAAAGTGCTTGCCCAAACTATATTACAATATGAAAGATATGGATAAATTAAACTGTAATGGAGTGTAAGAAGACAATTTGTAGTAATAAGATTGCTAATCCTCCTAATTATACCAATAGATTTATTTATTTTCTTGCTAACCCAGTCAATTTGTGTCTTCCAATTCAAGTTCTCATCGACAAAAATTCCGAGGAATCTTGTTGTTGAAACTTGGGATATCTCCACAGTCTCCATTGTGACTTTTGAGAGGTCCTTAGAATAAGATTTTTTTCCACAAAAAATTATATAATTAGATTTTTTTGTATTCAACGATAACTTATTTAATCTGAACCATGTAGCATATGCAGTTAAACCAGTATTTACATTTTTAATCAGAAAATTAAAATTTGAATGAGAATAAACTAAAGTTGTGTCATCTGCAAACATTATTGGAAAAAGAATATTTGACACATTTGATAAATCATTAATATAAATAAGAAATAATAATGGTCCAAGAATGGACCCCTGGGGGACTCCACAAAGTAGTCTGGCTTTGTTGGAATAGCATCCATTAATACAAACAAACTGTTGTCTGTTTGAAATATAGTTTTTTAACCATTCAAACGTAACACCATGAAAACCATATTTTTGCTATTTTTTCAATAGAATATGATAGTTGACTGTATCAAAAGCTTTTGAGAAGTCAACGAATATACTACAGGTAAATTCATTATTTTCTAATGCAGAGGAAACTTTGTCAATCAAATGAAGCAAGGTCATAGATGTGGAATGACTTTTCCTAAAGCCATACTGATGTTTATAAAGAATTAAATTAGAATCAAGATGGAATAAGATCCTTTTATATATAACTTTTTCTAATATTTTTGAAAAACAAGGCAATATGGATATGGGTCTATAATTATTGAAACAACAAGGGTCATCTGTTTTAAACCGTTAATAACTTTGGCAACTTTTAAATCCTCTGGTACAACTCCTGTTTTCAGAGAAAGTGAAAAAATGAAAACCAGTGGCTGCAAAATAAACTGCTTGATCTGTTTGACAAGGAATGAAGAAATGTTATCATGACCGGTTGAAGATGTTTTCAATTCATCAATAATATCACTTATTTCTTGAACATCAGGAGGCTGAAAAAAAGAAATAGGAGGATAATTCTTATAATAAAATCTAGTAGATTACCATTACAAGCAGGAACTTTACTGGCTAATTCCTGTCTGTCTATCTAACTGTCTGTCTGTCTGTCTATCTAACTGTCTGTCTGTCTGTCTATCTAACTGTCTGTCTGTCTATCTAACTGTCTGTCTAACTATCTAACTGTCTTTCTATCTAACTGTCTGTCTTTCTATCTAACTGTCTGTCTGTCTATCTAACTGTCTGTCTGTCTATCTAACTGTCTTTCTATCTAACTGTCTGTCTGTCTATCTAACTGTCTGTCTAACTATCTAACTGTCTGTCTGTCTAACTATCTAACTGTCTGTCTAACTATCTAACTGTCTTTCTATCTAACTGTCTGTCTTTCTATCTAACTGTCTGTCTGTCTATCTAACTGTCTGTCTGTCTATCTAACTGCCTGTCTAACTATCTAACTGTCTGTCTGTCTATCTAACTGTCTGTCTAACTATCTAACTGTCTTTCTATCTAACTGTCTGTCTGTCTATCTAACTGTCTGTCTGTCTATCTAACTGTCTGTCTGTCTATCTAACTGCCTGTCTAACTATCTAACTGTCTGTCTGTCTATCTAACTGTCTGTCTGTCTATCTAACTGTCTGTCTGTCTATCTAACTGCCTGTCTAACTATCTAACTTTCTTTCTATCTAACTGTCTGTCTGTCTATCTAACTGCCTGTCTAACTATCTAACTTTCTTTCTATCTAACTGTCTGTCTGTCTATCTAACTGTCTGTCTAACTATCTAACTGTCTTTCTATCTAAATGTCTTTCTGTCTATCTAACTGTCTGTCTGTCTATCTAACTGTCTGTCTAACTATCTAACTGTCTTTCTATCTAACTGTCTGTCTGTCTATCTAACTGTCTGTCTGTCTATCTAACTGTCTGTCTGTCTATCTAACTGCCTGTCTAACTATCTAACTGTCTGTCTGTCTATCTAACTGCCTGTCTAACTATCTAACTGTCTTTCTATCTAACTGTCTGTCTGTCTATCTAACTGTCTGTCTAACTATCTAACTGTCTTTCTATCTAACTGTCTGTCTGTCTATCTAACTGTCTGTCTGTCTATCTAACTGTCTGTCTGTCTATCTAACTGCCTGTCTAACTATCTAACTGTCTGTCTGTCTATCTAACTGTCTGTCTGTCTATCTAACTGTCTGTCTGTCTATCTAACTGTCTGTCTAACTATCTAACTGTCTTTCTATCTAACTGTCTGTCTGTCTATCTAACTGTCTGTCTGTCTATCTAACTGTCTGTCTAACTATCTAACTGTCTTTCTATCTAACTCTGTCTGTCTGTCTGTCTGTCTATCTAACTGTCTGTCTGTCTATCTAACTGTCTTTCTATCTAACTGTCTGTCTTTCTATCTAACTGTCTGTCTGTCTATCTAACTGTCTGTCTGTCTATCTAACTGCCTGTCTAACTATCTAACTGTCTTTCTATCTAACTAACTGTCTTTCTATCTAACTGTCTTTCTATCTAACTGTCTGTCTGTCTATCTAACTGTCTTTCTATCTAACTAACTGTCTTTCTATCTAACTGTCTGTCTGTCTATCTAACTGCCTGTCTGTCTATCTAACTGTCTGTCTATCTGTCTATCTAACTGCCTGTCTAACTATCTAACTGTCTTTCTATCTAACTGTCTGTCTGTCTATCTAACTGTCTGTCTGTCTGTCTATCTAACTGTCTGTCTGTCTATCTAACTGTCTGTCTTTCTATCTAACTGTCTGTCTGTCTATCTAACTCTGTCTGTCTATCTAACTGTCTGTCTAACTATCTAACTGTCTTTCTATCTAACTGTCTGTCTGTCTGTCTATCTAACTATCTAACTGTCTTTCTATCTGTCTGTCTATCTAACTGTCTGTCTGTCTGTCTATCTAACTGTCTGTCTGTCTATCTAACTGTCTGTCTAACTATCTAACTGTCTTTCTATCTAACTGTCTGTCTGTCTATCTAACTCTGTCTGTCTATCTAACTGTCTGTCTAACTATCTAACTGTCTTTCTATCTAACTGTCTGTCTGTCTATCTAACTGTCTGTCTGTCTATCTAACTGTCTATCTAACTGCCTGTCTAACTATCTAACTGTCTATCTAACTGTCTGTCTGTCTGTCTATCTAACTGTCTGTCTGTCTATCTAACTGTCTGTCTGTCTATCTAACTGTCTGTCTGTCTGTCTATCTAACTATCTAACTGTCTTTCTATCTGTCTGTCTGTCTATCTAACTGTCTGTCTGTCTATCTAACTGTCTGTCTGTCTATCTAACTGCCTGTCTAACTATCTAACTGTCTTTCTATCTAACTGTCTGTCTGTCTATCTAACTGTCTAACTATCTAACTGTCTTTCTATCTAAATGTCTTTCTGTCTATCTAACTGTCTGTCTGTCTATCTAACTGTCTGTCTGTCTATCTAACTGTCTGTCTAACTATCTAACTGTCTTTCTATCTAACTGTCTATCTGTCTATCTAACTGTCTTTCTATCTAACTGTCTGTCTGTCTATCTAACTGTCTTTCTATCTAACTAACTGTCTTTCTATCTGTCTGTCTGTCTATCTAACTGTCTGTCTGTCTATCTAACTGCCTGTCTAACTATCTAACTGTCTTTCTATCTATCTGTCTGTCTATCTAACTGTCTGTCTGTCTATCTAACTGTCTGTCTAACTATCTAACTGTCTTTCTATCTAACTGTCTGTCTGTCTAACTGTGTGTCTGTCTATTATAACTGTCTGTCTAACTATCTAACTGTCTTTCTATCTAACTGTCTGTCTGTCTATCTAACTGCCTGTCTAACTATCTAACTGTCTTTCTATCTTTCTATCTAACTGTCTGTCTGTCTATCTAACTGTCTGTCTGTCTATCTAACTGTCTGTCTAACTATCTAACTGTCTTTCTATCTAACTGTCTGTCTGTCTATCTAACTGTCTGTCTGTCTATCTAACTGTCTGTCTAACTATCTAACTGTCTTTCTATCTAACTGTCTGTCTTTCTATCTAACTGTCTGTCTGTCTATCTAACTGTCTGTCTGTCTATCTAACTGCCTGTCTAACTATCTAACTGTCTTTCTATCTAACTGTCTGTCTGTCTATCTAACTGTCTGTCTAACTATCTAACTGTCTTTCTATCTAACTGTCTGTCTGTCTATCTAACTGTCTGTCTGTCTATCTAACTGCCTGTCTAACTATCTAACTGTCTTTCTATCTAACTGTCTGTCTGTCTATCTAACTGTCTGTCTGTCTATCTAACTGTCTGTCTAACTATCTAACTGTCTTTCTATCTAACTGTCTGTCTGTCTATCTAACTGTCTGTCTAACTATCTAACTGTCTTTCTATCTATCTGTCTGTCTATCTAACTGTCTGTCTGTCTATCTAACTGTCTGTCTAACTATCTAACTGTCTTTCTATCTAACTGTCTGTCTGTCTGTCTGTCTAACTGTCTGTCTGTCTATCTAACTGTCTGTCTAACTATCTAACTGTCTTTCTATCTAACTGTCTGTCTATCTAACTGTCTGTCTGTCTATCTAACTGCCTGTCTAACTATCTAACTGTCTTTCTATCTAACTAACTGTCTTTCTATCTAACTGTCTGTCTGTCTATCTAACTGTCTGTCTGTCTATCTAACTGTCTGTCTAACTATCTAACTGTCTTTCTATCTAACTGTCTGTCTAACTATCTAACTGTCTTTCTATCTAACTGTCTGTCTGTCTATCTAACTGTCTGTCTGTCTATCTAACTGTCTGTCTATCTAACTGCCTGTCTAACTATCTAACTGTCTTTCTATCTAACTGTCTTTCTATCTAACTGTCTGTCTATCTAACTGTCTGTCTATCTATCTAACTGTCTTTCTATCTAACTGTCTGTCTGTCTATATCTATCTAACTGTCTAGCTAACTACCTGTCTATCTAACTGTCTGTCTGTCTATCTGTCTGTCTAACTATGATTAACTGCCTGTCTAACTGTCTTTCTATCTAACTGTCTAACTGTCTGTCTGTCTATCTAACTGTCTGTCTGTCTATCTGTCTGTCTAACTATGATTAACTGCCTGTCTAACTGTCTTTCTATCTAACTGTCTAACTGTCTGTCTGTCTATCTAACTGTCTGTCTGTCTATCTAACTGTCTTTCTATCTAACTGTATGTCTATCTCTATCTGTCTATCTATCTATCCATCTAACTGTCTATCTCTATCTGTCTATCTATCTATCCATCTAACTGTCTGTCTATCCATATAAATGTCTATCTATCTGTCTGTCTGTCTGTCTGTCTAACTGCCTGTCTAACTATCTAAATGTCTATCTATTTGTCTGTCTGTCTGTCTTTCTGCTGTCTGTCTGTCTGTCTGTCTATCTGTGACTGTCTGTCTGTCTGTCTGTCTGTCTGTCTGTCTGTTTGTCTGTCTGTCTGTCTGCCTGCAGGTGTCTCACTCTCTGATGTGTGTTCGACAGGTCCACGCAGGACACGCGGTCGGAATGGGTGCAGTTCTAGCATCTTTGGAAAGGGATCGTGAGAATGTGATGACACATGGACGCTGTTTTTCCACGGATATTTTCTATGCAATCGGCGTGCGGTCGCTGATATTCGCTGCATTCCAGCCGCTGCCGAGTTTGAAACACGTTTCTCGTTAGTTATTCACACATGGCTTCAGTTAATGTGATGAATGTCAGTATCATGTCTCGTTTTCCGCTGTCTTGGCTTGATGTTAAAGCTGAAGTGTGTCATAATAACTGTTTTCGAACAGGTTTCCTGATTACTCGCCCCCATCAGCCATTGGTCGTTAATCAGGTGTCCCCGCCCATAAACTCGCATCATTGGCTGAGCCAGAAGTTGATAGGACAAAGCAATAAAGAGAGTCACAGTGTTTACAGGAAGTTCATGAAGTAGTGACTTCCTCATAGTGACTCGGCATTAGTCTGTTTGTATTTGAGGATCCAAACGAATGACACACTTCAGCTTTAAAGCCTTCGATCTGTTTAGTTGGTTGTCGGTGAGATTTTCTTTCTTTTAGGTTCATGTGTTTTATATGTGCGTCATGTGATCTGCCTGACTCAAATTGCTATTTTCACTCGGATCAGGATTTGAAGAGCTTATTTTATGTTTATAAGCAGATGATTTTTCATCTTATACATTTTAAACTAACCCCAGACTTTATTCGCTTTATTTCCTGGTGACTACAGATTTATTCTTGATATTGTCAGTAATTATAAAAGTCTGAACCTTTCCTTCAAGTGCCTTTATGAAACGCATGTAGAATGTACAAATGATGGTTTATATATGAATAAACCGTTTCCTGATATACAGTGTCATATTTTTTTTACGGTAATACTGAATGTGCTGATTCCTCAAACTTAATAATACAAAATAAGTGACGCCCTCAAGTAAAAATCAATAGTTATAATTAATTATCAAACTATCTGTATGATATATGCTAATTTACATAGATAGATAAATATGAGTGTGATGGTTTCCATAGTTATTGTTTTGTTGTAGTTTCAGGTGTGTGAATGAGAGCTGCTGATTCGCTAGGTGAGTTTGTACGTAAGTTGTCTACTCTATTAAATATGAATTAATCTGAATAGATTTGAATTAATGTATCGAGTCAGATGTCTTTATATTCATCTGTTCGTGTTGGTAAGTGTCATTTTACACACAGAACGATCTGCATACAGTCCTTTTCTGTATGTAAAATCAGCAGTGATTCGGGGTCTTTTATGTGCGCGGGAAGTGAGTGTGACCCCGGAAAGAGTCCAGACTGAGCATCACACATAAACACAAACACATTACCACACAAACACTTTCATTCCGAGTTTAAAGCGCTTTTAATGTGGATTTAATGCAGTTTTACCGGTAAGATCACGCGCGATTCTCTCCGTGTTCGTGCGATTGGTGTTGAACGCGTTCGCGAATGAATGAGTGAGTGAAATATTAATAAATGCAATCGATCATTTGTCATGAGTGAATAAACATCATGTGTTCATAAACTCATTTAATATGAATATATTAATTTAACTGTCCAGCGTCGCGTCACTGCATCTCTTGACTATAACGTTACATCCGGAGAGTTTGAGGGGTTTTTTTTGGAGTCAATCGATTTGAATAATCCCATATAAACATAAAATAAGTGGTGGATTACAATATGAAAACCTGCTGATTATAAAAGCTGCAGTATATTTTTGATATCGTGCCGTGAATGTGAAGGAGTTTGTAGTTCCTGTCAGAGATTTAATCGCTGTAGTTCCCAAACCCGCCTCAGGGGGGCGCGCGGCCGCGCGCACGAGCCGCGTTCACAATCACACATCGCTTTGATTTCAGACATGCTCAAAAAATACAATCACTTAAAAATATTAATTTGACTAATTAACACCTTGTATATTAAATATAACTTAGTGGCTCTTTTTAAGTAATTCCTCAGTTAATAATCAATCTGACTGGATTTCTGTAGACGGTTGTCCGTGTGTTGATGGGTTGTTGTCATGGTGATGGGTATCAGTGCAAACGTTACATTACAGTAGTACGTTAAACGTCACCAATAATAAAATAAAAAAAGTTTATCACCTTTGTTTTATTAGTTAGTTTATTGTCGCTGTTTCAGTTTCTCTTTTGAATCCGCTTGAGCTGCGTGTATAATCTCACTCAATCTTATTAAAGCCCCCCCCCCCCTCTCTCTCTCTCACACACACACACACACACACACACACACACTCTGCCTCTCTCTCTCCTCAGTGTGTTCGCGGGTCTGCTCGGGAAGGGTCGGGATAACTGGATTATTATCTGGATTCGTTTATGAGGTGTATTTCTGCGAGACACGTGATCATTCTCTCTAACGCCGCGAGATTTATCGTTTATCCGGTTTATCGATTCTAAGACAGATTTGTATCCGATTGTAATGAAAGTAATCGTAACTTCATCATGAGTGGTTCCGAAGACCCGAGCGAGTCCAAACTTGAGGCGGTGATTCAGGTGGAGTTCATTCACTTCTTTATTTCTTCATTTATTATCGCTTGATCGGAAGAACTCTATGGATCTCTGGTTATTCGTGAGTCTCTTTGGATAAAAGCGTCAGTTAAATGAATAAATGTGAATTATTAAATGTGTGTTCTGGTTTAGTGTTGGCGCCGCAGGTGTGTGTTCTGATCTGATCTAAATATACAACAGATCACCACTGAGACCATCTGCTACTGACACACACACACACACACACACACACACACGTGTAATATGGTTGTGTTTGTGTGTTTCAGAGGTTGGAGGAGAGTGTTCTGTGTGAAGAAAAGAATCTGAGGGTTCGAGGATGTTCTCCAGATGAGCATCAGTCGCGGTTACCCGCCCGCGTGCGCGAGATCGTGTCCCGAAACCTGAGCGAGAGCGGTGAGACGTGATCTACGTTCCGTTATTTCTGAACGTTCTCTGAACGTTCTAAACACCCAGTTAAAAAAAGTATATTATTTCTTATGCCGTTATGCGTTTATCATTCCTCAAACATTATGGGAACGTTCCAGTTTAAAAAAAAAAAGTTTTAAAACGATTTTTCTTGGTTATGCGAACGTTAAGGGAACGTTCCATTTGATCATTCTTCAGACATAATGGAAACGTTACTTTTGAATGTTCTCTGGACGTTATGAAAGTAGTTACATTTAAAAAACGTTAGACGAACATCCAACCATAACGCTCCATAAAAACGATGTGTAAATAATGTTTTTGTTCTAACGTTTTGAGAACGTCATTAAAGACCAGATAACTTTGAACGAACGTTCTATTAACGTTACTGGAAGAATGTTTGTTCATAACTTTGATAGAACGTTCCTGTTAGCATTCTGTCTCTCTCTCTCTCTCTCTCTCTCTCTCTCTCTCTCTCTCTCTCTCTCTCTCTCTCTCTCTCTCTCTCACACACACACAGCTGGAGGCATGTCGTCGGGTCTGTCGTTCCCAGAGGAGAACCGGGTTCTTCAGGCAGAACTGAGTCGTGTGGAGGATCTTCTGGCTCACAGTCGAGCAGAACGAGATGAACTGGCCATCAAATACAGCGCCATCAGCGAGAGAGTGAGAAACACACACACACACACACTCGCAGTCTAATGCCATCGAAGAGCCGGTTTCAGGTCTAGATCTTATAGTCGAGATCTTTAGTCTCTAAACTTTAGAGAACCTGAAACGGTTTGTGGCCAGTGCTGTATTTACCATGTTTTTACACTCTGTGTCCAGTGAGAACACACACACACACACTCTGTCTTTTGTCCGCGTCTCAGCGAGGTTCACCCGTCTCCGTGGTAACGGGGAGTGGAATGGCATGTTGCCATGGCGACTGTAAACAGGCTCTTTGATTCTGGGGCCCATCAGGACGTTTGTGATTTATTCAGGCAGTTTGAACGTGAGCCGTGTTTACCTGCGATGTAGGTTGCCAGGGAGTTGTTATATGGTTGCTAGGGCGATCTAGGTAGTTTTGACTGTTGCACAATCCGCAACTATCAAATCGCAAAGATATATAGATAAATATATGTCCTGTGTGTTTCAGAGTTAGCAGCACTTCGTTCTTCCACATGATGCGAGCATAGAATCTGATCGGAAGAACAAAAGGCTGCGCTTCACTAGTGTAAAAGCGTTGTGTGTTTCAGAGCGAAGCGCGGCGGCGGCACTGTGTCCGTTTTCACGCCAGCGGCTCGTCATTCGCTTATAACGTGGAATTGTTTTATATTAGCGTATTTTACAACTCTGAGTTTGAGTCGCTTATAACATGAATTTTAAAACGCAACACACGGCGATAATCTTCCAGGAACTCGAGCAGCGCTCATAAACCGAAAGAGAAGGTTTTCTGTCCAAAAAAAGCTTGACTGTTTAACATTTGAAAATGAAGAAATAAGCCATAAAAATTTGTATTGTAATGTTACAGCTGTACTATATAAAATGTAATAAATAAAATGTCTAAATGATTTTTCTTGAATACTAAATCTTTTGTAATTTTGGTTCTTATTTTAATACTTTTATTTAATAATAATAATTAGTATTATAGTGCAACAAAATGTTAATAATTATTATTTTATTTTATAGTCCTGTTGATATATAATACAATTTTGGTTCTAACAAATAATTAATACTTTCCCTCCAAATCGTGCGGCACTAGTGGCTCGGGTGTTGTAGATGGTTGCTAGGGTGTCCTGTGTGGTTGCTAAGGTGTTATGGGTGGTTGCTAGGGTGTCCTGTGTGTTTGCTAAGGTGTTATGGGTGGTTGCTAGGGTCTCCTGTGCGGTTGCTAGGGTCTTCTTTGTGGTTGCTAGGGTCTCCTGTGTGGTTGGTAGGCTCTTCTGTGTGGTTGGTAGGCTCTAATTTGCGGTTGCTAGGGTCTCCTGTGCGGTAGCTAGGGTCTTCTGTGTGGTTGGTAGGCTCTTCTGTGCGGTTGCTAGGCTCTTCTGTGCGGTTGCTAGGCTTTTCTGTGTGGTTGTTAGGGTCTCCTGTGTGGTTGGTAGGCTCTAATGTGCGGTTGCTAGGGTCTCCAGTTCGGTTGCTATGGTCTCCTGTGTGGTTGGTAGGCTCTTCTGTGCGGTTGGTAGGCTCTTCTGTGTGGTTGGTAGGCTCTTCTGTGTGGTTGGTAGGCTCTTCTGTGTGGTTGCTAGGGTCTCCTGTGTGGTTGCTAGGGTCTCCTGTGTGGTTGCTAGGGTCTCCTGTGTGGTTGCTAGGGTCTCCTGTGCAGTTGGTAGGCTCTTCTGTGCGGTTGCTAGGCTCTTCTGTGCGGTTGGTAGGGTCTCCAGTGTGGTTGCTAGGGTCTCCAGTGTGGTTGCTAGTGTCTTCTGTGTGGTTGGTAGGCTCTTCTGTGTGGTTGGTAGGCTCTTCTGTGTGGTTGGTAGGCTCTTCTGTGCGGTTGCTAGGCTGTTCTGTGCGGTTGCTAGGGTCTCCTTTTCGGTTGCTAGGGTCTCCTGTGCGGTTGGTAGGCTCTTCTGTGCGGTTGCTAGGGTCTCCTGTGCGGTTGCTAGGCTCTTCTGTGCGGTTGCTAGGGTCTCCAGTGCGGTTGGTAGGCTCTTCTGTGTGGTTGCTAGGGTCTTCTGTGTGTCTGGTAGGCTCTTCTGTGTGGTTATTAGGCTCTTCTGTGTGGTTGCTAGGGTCTCCAGTGTGGTTGCTAGGGTCTTCTGTGTGGTTGGTAGGGTCTCCAGTGTGGTTGCTAGGGTCTCCAGTGTGGTTGCTAGTGTCTTCTGTGTGGTTGGTGGGCTCTTCTGTGTGGTTGGTAGGCTCTAATGTGCGGTTGCTAGGGTCTCCTGTGCGGTTGGTAGGCTCTTCTGTGCGGTTGCTAGGGTCTCCTGTGTGGAGCTAGGGTCTCCTGTGCGGTAGCTAGGGTCTTCTGTGTGGTTGGTAGGCTCTTCTCTGCGGTTGCTAGGCTCTTCTGTGCGGTTGCTAGGCTTTTCTGTGTGGTTGTTAGGGTCTCCTGTGTGGTTGGTAGGCTCTAATGTGCGGTTGCTAGGGTCTCCAGTGCGGTTGCTATGGTCTCCTGTGCGGTTGGTAGGCTCTTCTGTGCGGTTGGTAGGCTCTTCTGTGTGGTTGGTAGGCTCTTCTGTGTGGTTGGTAGGCTCTTCTGTGTGGTTGCTAGGGTCTCCTGTGTGGTTGCTAGGGTCTCCTGTGTGGTTGCTAGGGTCTCCTCTGCAGTTGGTAGGCTCTTCTGTGCGGTTGCTAGGCTCTTCTGTGCGGTTGGTAGGGTCTCCAGTGTGGTTGCTAGGGTCTCCAGTGTGGTTGCTAGTGTCTTCTGTGTGGTTGGTAGGCTCTTCTGTGTGGTTGGTAGGCTCTTCTGTGTGGTTGGTAGGCTCTTCTGTGTGGTTGGTAGGCTCTTCTGTGTGGTTGGTAGGCTCTTCTGTGTGGTTGCTAGGCTGTTCTGTGCGGTTGCTAGGCTGTTCTGTGCGGTTGCTAGGGTCTCCTTTTCGGTTGCTAGGGTCTCCTGTGCGGTTGGTAGGCTCTTCTGTGCGGTTGCTAGGGTCTCCTGTGCGGTTGCTAGGCTCTTCTGTGCAGTTGCTAGGCTCTTCTGTGCGGTTGCTAGGGTCTCCAGTGTGGTTGGTAGGCTCTTCTGTGTGGTTGCTAGGGTCTTCTGTGTGTCTGGTAGGCTCTTCTGTGTGGTTATTAGGCTCTTCTGTGTGGTTGCTAGGGTCTCCAGTGTGGTTGCTAGGGTCTTCTGTGTGGTTGGTAGGGTCTCCAGTGTGGTTGCTAGGGTCTCCAGTGTGGTTGCTAGTGTCTTCTGTGTGGTTGGTGGGCTCTTCTGTGTGGTTGGTAGGCTCTAATGTGCGGTTGCTAGGGTCTCCTGTGCGGTAGCTAGGGTCTCCTGTGCGGTAGCTAGGGTCTTCTGTGTGGTTGGTAGGCTCTTCTGTGTGGTTGGTAGGCTCTTCTGTGTGGTTGCTAGGGTCTCCAGTGTGGTTTCTAGTGTCTTCTGTGTGGTTGGTAGTAGGGGTGCGCCGATCCGATATTCGGTATCGGTATTAGTCCGATACTGGCCAAAATCACTGGATCGGATATTGCATGAATCGCGGGAGTATAACCCGATCCGATACGATCACGTCCCTTAGTCCTAAATTGTCATACAAATGCTTAACAACACCTGAGAGACATGCCATAAAGAGAGATGAGCAACACGCGTCACGCAGGGTTACCAGATTTTCACATACAAATCCTGTCCAATTGCTTCTTAAAAATAGCCAATCGCGTTTCGGGGTGGGAGAGACCGCGGACTTGGCAACACTGGCATCACGTGAACGGTAGCTAGAGGTGAGTGAGGCAAGCCCTCTCAGCAATTAAGTTATCATGTCAGCTGTGTGGAGTTATTTCAAATAAGACGCGATATGTTCATAATTAATAAACTACAGAACAGCGCGAGCAGGAAGCGGCGCGCCTCACGCGGGCACGGCTTATGCTCCGAAAACGGATTACTGCACTAGTTATATAAAACGCATCTTCCCCATGAACAACACAAAGCAAATACACTCGCACGTAACACACACACACACGTCTGTTAACTTAAGCAATACTTAATAAGGTAGTCTAATATTTTTCTGACTAACAAATTACTGACACAGTAAAGGGTAGATTTAAATAAATAAAAACGAAATTTAAATAAAGAAAAACGAAATTTAAATAAAGAAGAAACGAAATTTAAATAAAGAAAAACGAAATTTAATTAAAGAAAAAAACGAAATTTAAATAAAGAAAAACGAAATTTAAATAAAGAATAATACGAAATTTAATTAAAGAAAAACGAAATTTAAATAAAGAAACGAAATTTAAATAAAGAAAAACGAAATTTAATTAAAGAAAAAAAACGAATTTAAATAAAGAAAAACTAAATTAAATTAAATTAAAAACGAGATTAATTTAGATTGATAATAAGGGGTAAAAAGTCTAATACATTTTGTTTCTATTATTCTATTTTCCTCAATGTCAAAGCAACGCAGCTTAACCCAAAATACAAGCTCGCAGGCATGCACTTCTGTCCTTACAAACTCCACTGTTCTGCGCTCTAGCCAGAGAATACTCCCGTTGCAGGAACACTTTAGGCCAACTGGCCAAGAAGCATCAAATAACGAGGTTGGGTTCCTTCAACTGTCCATCCTATTAAAAATGGCTAGGCTTTATAAGATAGTTGTAAAAAAGAGTTATCGGAGCATATAAGCCCTGCCCGCGTGAGGCGCGCCGCTTCCCACTCCCGCTGTTCTGTAGTTTATTAAAAGTTTATTCATTCTGAACGTGTCTCGTCTTGTGTGTCTATCTATATTTCGTCAGATTTTATAGTGTTGAACATATGCAAGCGCGAATGAGAACCATTTCGAGGGAGATGCCAGGTGTGCAAAAAAAAAAAAAAAAAACGAATATTCGAATGTCAAATTCTCAAATCGAATACCAACCCACCGAACGAATATTCGAATAGTCGGGTACAGCCCTATTATTATGACTACATAAGAGGCACTGGAATTATAATTTTTGTTTTATTTGCACAGTTGCACTTTAAATTTCATTAATTGAATGGTGCTGAATAATTAAAAATGCTGCTACAAGTTCTGTTTAAAAATTGTTTTCCTAAAAATTAAGCAGCAGTATTGCACAACTGAGTCATGTTGTGGCCTACTTATTTCATCCTTTAGGAAAGTAGAACATTTATTGCACTGTTTGAGCATGATGATGCTTTTAAGCTGGCTAGGTTAAGCACAGTGCATCCTCCTGACAAATGTGTTATTAACAGCTTAATTAAGAAAAAAATATATGGTATTGTATCGGTATCGGTATCGACAGATACTCAATTGTGTGGTATCGGTATCGGTATCGGACATGAAAAAGTGGTATCGAGCCACCCCTAGTTGGTAGGCTCTTCTGTGTGCTTGGTAGGCTCTTCTGTGTGGTTGCTAGGCTCTTCTGTGCGGTTGCTAGGCTGTTCTGTGCGGTTGCTAGGGTCTCCTTTTCGGTTGCTAGGGTCTCTGTGCGGTTGGTAGGCTCTTCTGTGCGGTTGCTAGGGTCTCCTGTGCGGTTGCTAGGCTCTTCTGTGCGGTTGCTAGGGTCTCCAGTGTGGTTGCTAGTGTCTTCTGTGTGGTTGCTAGTGTCTTCTGTGTGGTTGCTAGTGTCTTCTGTGTGATTGGTAGGGTCTCCTGTGTGGTTGCTAGGGTCTCCTGTGCAGTTGGTAGACTCTTCTGTGCGGTTGCTAGGCTCTTCTGTGCGGTTGGTAGGGTCTCCTGTGTGGTTGCTAGGGTCTCCAGTGTGGTTGCTAGTGTCTTCTGTGTGGTTGGTAGGCTCTTCTGTGTGGTTGCTAGGGTCTTCTGTGTGGCTGGTAGGCTCTTCTGTGTGGTTATTAGGCTCTTCTGTGTGGTTGCTAGGGTCTCCAGTGTGGTTGCTAGGGTCTTCTGTGTGGTTGGTAGGCTCTTCTGTGTGGTTATTAGGCTCTTCTGTGTGGTTATTAGGCTCTTCTGTGCGGTTGCTATGGTCTCCAGTGTGGTTGCTAGGGTCTTCTGTGTGGTTGCTAGGGTCTTCTGTGTGGTTGGGAGGCTCTTCTGTGTGGTTATTAGGCTCTTCTGTGCGGTTGCTAGGGTCTCCAGTGTGGTTGCTAGGGTCTTCTGTGTGGTTGGTAGGCTCTTCTGTGTGGTTGGTAGGCTCTTCTGTGTGGTTGGTAGGCTCTTCTGTGTGGTTGGTAGGCTCCTCTGTGTGGTTGCTAGGCTCTTCTGTGCGGTTGCTAGGCTCTTCTGTGCGGTTGCTAGGGTCTCCTTTTCGGTTGCTAGGGTCTCCTTTTCGGTTGCTAGGGTCTCCTGTGCGGTTGCTAGGCTCTTCTGTGCGGTTGCTAGGCTCTTCTGTGCGGTTGCTAGGCTGTTCTGTGCGGTTGCTAAGGTCTCCTGTGTGGTTGCTAGGCTCTCCTGTGCGGTTGCTAGGATCTCCTGTGCGGTTGCTAGGGTCTCCTGTGCGGTTGCTAGGGTCTTCTGTGTGGTTATTAGGCTCTTCTGTGCGGTTGCTAGGGTCTCCAGTCTGGTTGCTAGGGTCTTCTGTGTGGTTGCTAGGGTCTTCTGTGTGGTTGCTAGGGTTTTCTGTGTGGTTGGTAGGCTCTTCTGTGCGGTTGCTAGGGTCTCCAGTGTGGTTGGTAGGGTCTTCTGTGTGGTTGGTAGGCTCTTCTGTGTGGTTGGTAGGCTCTTCTGTGTGGTTGGTAGGCTCCTCTGTGTGGTTGCTAGGCTCTTCTGTGCGGTTGCTAGGCTCTTCTGTGCGGTTGCTAGGGTCTCCTTTTCGGTTGCTAGGGTCTTCTGTGCGGTTGCTAGGCTCTTCTGTGCGGTTGCTAGGCTCTTCTGTGCGGTTGCTAAGGTCTCCTGTGTGGTTGCTAGGCTCTTCTGTGCGGTTGCTAGGATCTCCTGTGCGGTTGCTAGGGTCTCCTGTGCGGTTGCTAGGGTCTCCTGTGCGGTTGCTAGGGTCTCCTGTGCGGTTGCTAGGGTCTTCTGTGTGGTTATTAGGCTCTTCTGTGCGGTTTCTAGGGTCTCCAGTCTGGTTGCTAGGGTCTTCTGTGTGGTTGCTAGGGTCTTCTGTGTGGTTGCTAGGGTCTTCTGTGTGGTTGGTAGGCTCTTCTGTGCGGTTGCTAGGGTCTCCAGTGTGGTTGCTAGGGTCTTCTGTGTGGTTGGTAGGCTCTTCTGTGTGGTTGGTAGGCTCTTCTGTGTGGTTGGTAGGCTCCTCTGTGTGGTTGCTAGGCTCTTCTGTGCGGTTGCTAGGCTCTTCTGTGCGGTTGCTAGGGTCTCCTTTTCGGTTGCTAGGGTCTTCTGTGCGGTTGCTAGGCTCTTCTGTGCGGTTGCTAGGCTCTTCTGTGCGGTTGCTAAGGTCTCCTGTGTGGTTGCTAGGTTCTTCTGTGCGGTTGCTAGGATCTCCTGTGCGGTTGCTAGGGTCTCCTGTGCGGTTGCTAGGGTCTCCTGTGCGGTTGCTAGGGTCTCCTGTGCGGTTGCTAGGGTCTCCTGTGAGGTTGCTAGGGTCTTATGTGTGGTTATTAGGCTCTTCTGTGCGGTTGCTAGGGTCTCCTGTGCGGTTGCTAAGGCTCTCTCCTCCTGATTGTGTGCAGTTGGAGCAGGCGCTGAGGATGGAGTCGGAGGATCCGGGTTCTCCTGAGTCGCTCAGTCTAGCGCAGCAGAACGTTGATCTGCGCAGACGGCTGGACGAGGAGCAGGCGGCGTATAAACGCAAACTCACAGCGTACCAGGAGGGGCAGCAGAGACAAGCGCAGCTCGTGCAGAAACTACAGGCCAAGGTACAACACAACACACGATCATTAAAACACACACTCCGCCGGTTTCCTCTCTGAACACACTCCTCTTACGCTGTGTGTTTGCAGGTTCTGCAGTACAAGAAGAAGTGTGGAGATCTGGAACAGATGCTGATGGAGAAGTCTGCTGTCAGTACATCCCATAATACCTCACTGTACCTCAGACACATGGGCTGAATAACACCTGTGCTAGTGTAAAAGCGCTGTGTTTCAGAGTGAAGCGCAGCACTGAGTGCGTCCTGTAGGGACACGTTTACAGCATTTCACCAGATTGGTGATGCAGCCGAATAGACACTTTAAGGTCTCCTTGCGGTTTTCTGCCCAAATTAGGATTAAATTAAATTAAATTACGTTTTTAAAAGAAGTCTCTTCTGCTCACCAAGGCTGTGTTCAATTGATTAAAAATACATAAAAAACAGTAATATTGCGAAATATTATTACAATATAAATCAGCTGTTTTCTATGTGAATATATAGTAAAGTGTATTTTTTTATTTATTGGTCATGTGACATCAGACTGGAGTAATGATGCTGAAAATTCTGCTTTGATCACAGGAATAAATTACATTTTATAAAAATATATTTACATAGAAAACAGCTGATTTACATTCTAATAATATTTCACAATATTTCTGTTTTTTTGTTATTGTATTTTTAATCAAATAAATGCAGCTTTGGTGAGCAGAAGAGACTTATTTTAAAAACATTAAAAATCTTACGACCCTAGATGGATGTTGTTAACAGTTGCAACGTTCTATAGACACGCCACTCAAGTTAAAAGAAGCAGTTTTTTCTTTAACCTGTTTTAACAGTAAAAATGTTAAGTGTGAGGCGACCCCTGGTTGTGATCGTTGTTGTGTCTGCAGGGCCGGTGTGACGGCAGTAACGGTCATGATGATGAGGAGCCCAGCAGTGAGATGGAGAGCGCCCTCATCAGGCTGGAGGAGGAACAGCAGAGGTCTCGCACTCACTGAACACTCTCATCTGTCATGATATACACACACACACACACACGTACATACGTGTGCTTAACATGTCTGCATGTGCGTGTGCTGAACGTGTTTGCGTGCTTAACATGTGTGTGTGTGTGTGCTTGACGTGTTCGCGTGTGCTTAACGTATTTGCGTGTGCTTAACGTGTTTGCGTGTGCTTAACGTGTGTGTGTGCAGGAGCAGCGGTCTATCCGCAGTCAACGCTATGCTGCGAGAGCAGCTGGAACAGGCCGGACTGGCCAACGAGGCGCTCAGCCAGGACATCCGCAGACTCACTGCTGATTGGACCAGAGCGAGGGAGGAGCTGGAGCAGAGGGAGTGTGATTGGAGGAGAGAGGAGGAGGTGGGTGTGGCTGTACGCATCACTATAATGCACGGGAAGCTGCAGGGTTTAACGCAGGTGTTTGTTTAGTCTTTCCACAGCTACTTCAGCAGCGAGCACAGCCGTCTGCTGGCGCTCTGGAGGCAGGTGGTGGGTCTGCGCAGGCACGTCTGCGAGATGAAGAGCGCCACCGAGAGGTCAGAGCCGGCACTGCAGCCGTACACACCAGAACACACTCAACACCAACTCAACACTCACTCAACACCGACTCAACACACACCGGAGCGCACTCAACACTGACTCAACACTCACTCAACACCGACTCAACACACACTCAACATCGACTCAACACTCACTCAACACCGACTCAACACTCACTCAACACCGACTCAACACTCACTCAACACCGACTCAACACTCACTCAACACCAACTCAACACTCACTCAACACCAACTCAACACTCACTCAACACCAACTCAACACTCACTCAACACCGACTCAACACACACCGGAGCGCACTCAACACCGACTCAACACTCACTCAACACCGACTCAACACTCACTCAACACCGACTCAACACACACCGGAGCGCACTCAACACCGACTCAACACTCACTCAACACCGACTCAACACTCACTCAACACCGACTCAACACTCACTCAACACCGACTCAACACTCACCGGAGCGCACTCAACACCGACTCAACACTCACTCAACACCGACTCAACACTCACTCAACACCGACTCAACACACACCGGAGCGCACTCAACACCGACTCAACACTCACTCAACACCGACTCAACACACACTCAACATCGACTCAACACTCACTCAACACCGACTCAACACTCACTCAACACCGACTCAACACTCACTCAACACCGACTCAACACTCACTCAACACCAACTCAACACTCACTCAACACCAACTCAACACTCACTCAACACCGACTCAACACTCACTCAACACCGACTCAACACACACCGGAGCGCACTCAACACCGACTCAACACTCACTCAACACCGACTCAACACTCACTCAACACCGACTCAACACTCACCGGAGCGCACTCAACACCGACTCAACACTCACTCAACACCGACTCAACACTCACTCAACACCGACTCAACACACACCGGAGCGCACTCAACACCGACTCAACACTCACTCAACACCGACTCAACACTCACTCAACACCGACTCAACACTCACTCAACACCGACTCAACACTCACTCAACACCAACTCAACACTCACTCAACACCAACTCAACACTCACTCAACACCAACTCAACACTCACTCAACACCAACTCAACACTCACTCAACACCGACTCAACACACACCGGAGCGCACTGAACACCGACTCAACACTCACTCAACACCGACTCAACACACACTCAACATCGACTCAACACTCACTCAACACCGACTCAACACTCACTCAACACCGACTCAACACTCACTCAACACCGACTCAACACTCACTCAACACCGACTCAACACTCACCGGAGCGCACTCAACACCGACTCAACACTCACTCAACACCGACTCAACACTCACTCAACACCGACTCAACACACACCGGAGCGCACTCAACACCGACTCAACACTCACTCAACACCGACTCAACACTCACTCAACACCGACTCAACACTCACTCAACACCGACTCAACACTCACTCAACACCGACTCAACACACACCGGAGCGCACTCAACACCGACTCAACACTCACTCAACACCGACTCAACACTCACTCAACACCGACTCAACACTCACTCAACACCAACTCAACACTCACTCAACACCAACTCAACACTCACTCAACACCGACTCAACACACACCGGAGCGCACTGAACACCGACTCAACACTCACTCAACACCGACTCAACACTCACTCAACATCGACTCAACACTCACTCAACACCGACTCAACACTCACTCAACACCGACTCAACACTCACTCAACACCGACTCAACACACACCGGAGCGCACTCAACACCGACTCAACACTCACTCAACACCGACTCAACACTCACTCAACACCGACTCAACACTCACCGGAGCGCACTCAACACCGACTCAACACTCACTCAACACCGACTCAACACTCACCGGAGCGCACTCAACACCGACTCAACACTCACTCAACACCGACTCAACACTCACTCAACACCGACTCAACACTCACTCAACACCGACTCAACACTCACCGGAGCGCACTCAACACCGACTCAACACTCACTCAACACCGACTCAACACTCACCGGAGCGCACTCAACACCGACTCAACACTCACTCAACACCGACTCAACACTCACTCAACACCGACTCAACACTCACTCAACACCGACTCAACACACACCGGAGCGCACTCAACACCGACTCAACACTCACTCAACACCGACTCAACACTCACTCAACACCGACTCAACACTCACTCAACACCGACTCAACACTCACTCAACACCAACTCAACACTCACTCAACACCAACTCAACACTCACTCAACACCAACTCAACACTCACTCAACACCAACTCAACACTCACTCAACACCGACTCAACACACACCGGAGCGCACTGAACACCGACTCAACACTCACTCAACACCGACTCAACACACACTCAACATCGACTCAACACTCACTCAACACCGACTCAACACTCACTCAACACCGACTCAACACTCACTCAACACCGACTCAACACTCACCGGAGCGCACTCAACACCGACTCAACACTCACTCAACACCGACTCAACACTCACTCAACACCGACTCAACACACACCGGAGCGCACTCAACACCGACTCAACACTCACTCAACACCGACTCAACACTCACTCAACACCGACTCAACACTCACTCAACACCGACTCAACACACACCGGAGCGCACTCAACACCGACTCAACACTCACTCAACACCGACTCAACACTCACTCAACACCGACTCAACACTCACTCAACACCAACTCAACACTCACTCAACACCAACTCAACACTCACTCAACACCGACTCAACACACACCGGAGCGCACTGAACACCGACTCAACACTCACTCAACACCGACTCAACACTCACTCAACATCGACTCAACACTCACTCAACACCGACTCAACACTCACTCAACACCGACTCAACATTCACTCAACACCGACTCAACACACACCGGAGCGCACTCAACACCGACTCAACACTCACTCAACACCGACTCAACACTCACTCAACACCGACTCAACACTCACCGGAGCGCACTCAACACCGACTCAACACTCACTCAACACCGACTCAACACTCACTCAACACCGACTCAACACACACCGGAGCGCACTCAACACCGACTCAACACTCACTCAACACCGACTCAACACTCACTCAACACCGACTCAACACTCACTCAACACCGACTCAACTCAACACTCACTCAACACCGACTCAACTCAACACTCACTCAACACCGACTCAACACTCACTCAACACCGACTCAACACTCACTCAACACCGACTCAACACTCACTCAACACCGACTCAACACTCACTCAACACCAACTCAACACTCACTCAACACCGACTCAACACCGACTCAACACACACCGGAGCGCACTCAACACCGACTCAACACTCACTCAACACCGACTCAACACTCACTCAACACCGACTCAACACTCACTCAACACCGACTCAACACCGACTCAACACTCACTCAACACTCACTCAACACCGACTCAACACTCACTCAACACCGACTCAACACTCACTCAACACCGACTCAACACTCACTCAACACCAACTCAACACTCACTCAACACCGACTCAACACTCACTCAACACCGACTCAACACTCACTCAACACCGACTCAACACACACCGGAGCGCACTCAACACCGACTCAACACTCACTCAACACCGACTCAACACACACCGGAGCGCACTCAACACCGACTCAACACTCACTCAACACCGACTCAACACTCACTCAACACTGTGTGTCGCAGGGATCTGTCTGCGGTAAGGAACCAGCTGGCATGTGCGGCTCAGAGTGTGCAGCTGCAGTGTGTGAGCACCTGCTCAGTCCTGCGCAGCCGGGAGGAGGCGTCTGCGCAGATGCTGGAGAGAGAGACGGGCGTGCGACTGCAACTGGAGCAGCAGCTGAGAGAGACGGTGACGGAGATGATGACGCTGCAGGCCAAGAGCGACTCGGAGCGGGTCGAGATCAACACACGGTCCGTTACACACACACACACAATCACTCTCTCACACACACACACACACACACACACACGTGCGGTCTGTTACTGGGCTAAATTAAATAAAGTAAATGAAGTTTAAAACATTCTGTGTGTGTGTGTGTGTGTGTGTCAGGCTTGTGGATGCAGTGAGAGAGCTGGAGCGTCTCAAAGCTCGTGTGGAGGATAGAGAACAGGAAGTGACAACACTCAACAGGAAGCTGCAGGTATGTATGTTGAGTTGTTTATTTGGACATGAACTGGTCCATATTGTCATTGGATCCTTGTGAGGAACCGCCCACAACAGGAAGAGGGCTGGTAAAGCGACCAATCACAGATCAGATGTGATGAAGCTCACACACATTAATCCAGTGACGTGTGTGTTCAGGATCAGAGGAGCCTTGAGGAAACTGAAGTTCATTCACTCAGGATACACACTGCAGCACTGCAGAACACACTCCGAGACATCACACAGGTACTACACACACACACACACACTCCGAGACATCACACACACACTCCGAGACATCACGCAGATACTACACGCATACACACACACTCACACGGGCGCACACTCTCAGAGACACCACACAGGTACTAGTACATCATTCAGGTACGAGTCACTGGTGTGTGTGTGTGTGTGTGTGTGTAGCTGGTCTTCTCTGACAGTGACGGTGTGGACGGAAACACTGAAGAGTCTCTTCTGCCGTTACTGCGCTCTTCATCATCATCATCATCTTCATTACCCATCATCCCTGACAGCTGTCTGTCTGCACTGCGCTCCAGTCTGACCCACAGACAGGTCCAGATACAGGTACTGACACTCACACGCGCACACACACAGATACACAGTCACACACACACACACACACACACACACACACACACACACACATACACATTCACTGTGTGTGTGTGTGTGTGTGTGTGTGTGTGTGTGTGCAGGAGCTGCGTGAGCGTCTGGCGTCTTCGCAGTCGTCAGTCCAGCACCTGCGCAGGCAGCAGACGGAGGCGGAGTCAAGCCTACGGGAGGCGGAGTCAGGCCGGAGAGAGGCGGAGCTTCGTGTGCAGACGCTGCAGGGAGAGAGAGACGAGGCTCAGAGAGAGAGAGAGACAGCTGTGAGAGAGAGACACCGACTCAGACAGGAGAGAGACACACTCAGCAGGTGAGATACCCGTCAGTCAAACTCACAGATCATGTGATCAGCGACCAGACCCGTCTGTCTCTCAATTCAGTTCAGAAAGCTTTATTGGCATAAAAAAAAAAAAAACATTTTGTATTGCCAAGGCACTGAAAATTATTTAGAACATTTAGTACAGAAAATATTTTATATATATTCGTGGCTAGATATAGCAAAAATAACAATGATAATAAAAAGAATAATAAATAAATAAAAACAGATAATTATACAGAAATCATGTAACAACTGAACTTAGAAACTGAACATTAAACTGAAGAAACTGAAGACAGCTGAAAACCCATCTCTTCCATGAGCACTTAACTTATAAAAAAAAATAAAAAATAATAATAATAATAAAAACTTTCCCTTTGAAACATCACTTATCAGGCTTATGCTACTCTGAATAATACCTGAACTTCGTATTTTGAGCACTTCTTGCGTTGTTGTTGTTTTTGCCTCTTTATGATGACTCGCTTAAATTAGTCCTAATTTGTAAGTCGCCTTGGATAAAGGCGTCTGCTAAATGACTAAATGTAAATGTAAACATTATACACACGTGTAGGCCGTGTCTTGTGCTGTGAGTGAGTGTGTGTTGTGTGTGTGTGTGTGTGTGTGTAGGTCTGATTGGGTGTGTTAGGCTGTGAGTGAGTGTGTGTGTGTAGGTCTGATTGGGTGTCTTGTGCTGTGAGTGTGTGTTGTGTGTGTGTGTGTGTGTGTGTGTGTGTGTGTGTGTGTGTGTGTGTGTGTCTGATTGGGTGTGTTAGACTGTGAGTGAGTGTGTGTTTGTCGGACGTTTGCTGCTCTGGTCGTCCCTTCGCCAAGAATGAAACTGAGTGTTTGGGATTACAGGTCTTAAATTGGGGAAATATTTTATTCATTTTGGGGTTATAGTGGTCTCTGATATATTTCTCTCTCTCCCCTCTCTCTCTCTCTCTCTCCCTCTCTCTCTCTCTCTCTCTCTCCCTCTCTCTCTCTCTCTCTCTCTCTCTCTCTCTCCCTCTCTCCCTCTCTCTCTCTCTCTCTCTTCTCTCTCTCTCTCTCTCTCT
>NC_138739.1:1782500-1811901 GCF_965113295.1 Leuciscus leuciscus | reverse complement strand
ACCACAAGTGCGTGACGTGTGTGTAGGGTTGGGTATTGTTTGGGTATAGTATATAAATAAAATATACGTTACAAATATAGTTAAAAAAATCATTCAGTGAAGAACGAGTGAATTTCTCTGTCTTTGTTGTTTGATTAGTGTTATTATAGAGACGGCAGGAATATTAGTGTTATTATAGAGATATATATTATATGTTATATTAGGAATATTAGGCTGCTGTCACTTTAAGAGCTGCACGGATCCGATATACTGATACACATGAACACAGAAAACAGAGTCTCTCGCGCTTCAATGGTTTAAAGTCATATTGAAATGCTCACAATTTTTATTTATAACAAGTATCTGATTCCTGACCTCAAGTTTTCGATTCCAGAAATGGAATAGTGTGACCTGTGTGTGTGTGTGTCAGTCAGCAGATGTGGGACGAGTCGGAGTGTCGTGCTTCTGCACTGCGAGCTGAACTGGCGGCGTTGAAAGAGTCTCTCCAGCAGGGGGCGTCAGACAGACAGATGATGGAGACGGAGAACAGACAGCTGAGCGACACACTCACCCGGGTCAGACACACACACACACACACACACACACACACACTCACCCGGGTCAGACACACACACACACACACACACACACACACTCACCCGGGTCAGACACACACACACACACACACACACACACAATCGATAAAACTCCTCCGATTTGGACTAATAAATCCATACTAATTGGACTAAGTCCATGTGTTAAAGGGGGACACTTCTACAACTGCCCTCTACACCCTGCTCCCTTAGTAGGCGCTGTCTATGTAGATCACGAGCATTAGAGCAGGACCTATAGTGATGCTGCACGATTAACTGAAACAAAAACACAGTATAATTAAATGTATGTTTGCCCTGTGTGTTTCAGAGTGGAGTGGGCAGTGTGTGTGTGTGTTCAGTGTGTCCGCTTCACATCTGAGTGTGGGTCAGTTATAACGACACACTCCAGACTAGTGATGAGAAGGGAAGCTTTAAGGGCTCTCAGCCAACATAGAAGCTAAATGCTCTTTTTTTTTATATTTTACAGTGAAATATTACAATAGTAATATATATTTGTTGTGTAATATGTGTGTTTTTGTGTGCAGAGTGAGAGCAGCCGTGCTGAGCTCTCGCTAGCGCTCACGAAGCTTCACTCGGAGGAGGCGTCACTCAGAGATTCTCTCGCTAAGATGAGCGCCATTAACGAGAGTCTCGCGCAGGACAAGTCTGAGCTCAACAGCCTCGTCGTACAGGTACACACACACACACACACGCGCGCGCGCACACACACACACTTAACTTCTGTAGTATGAGGAGTATGGCGTTATATGTGTGCCTCATTCCTGAGCGAGTAATTGTAAGTTTTGAGCACAGAGAACTATATTTTGCAAGCACATTACATTATATTTTGAACAGAAATTAACAATCGCAAAAAAATAATGTGTTTGAGCAAAGGAAAAAACGATTCCGTGCTCAATAAATGCTTGTTTGCTATTATCCATATTAACGTGCAATAATAACCCCTCTCACGCAGTTTACTCAGGTGCTCTCTCACAAACGTATTCTCTGCGCTCCTGTCAAGTCCCTCTCTCTCTCTCTCTCAACCTCTTAATTCTGTGCGCGCTCAACTCTTGACACACACGCTCGCTCAACTCGACACACGCGCGCTCAATCTTGACACACACGCTCGCTCAACTCGACACACACGCGCGCTCAACTCTCGACACACACGCGCGCTCAACTCGCAACAGCGTTACAAGTGTGCCACAAAATCAACCAATCGGAAAATTAAAGGTCAATTGTGATTGGCTGTTGGTCTCCAATCAAATCGCTAGTAGAACCAAAGCCCGTCTTGTAGAACTATCCATAGATATCCATATCCATATATCCGTATATAATCCTTTATTATATGATATCTATGGAACTATCTACAGCATCCAGGAAGCTTACTGAAAAAAAAAATCGAAAAAAATAACTGACTACAGCTAGACTAATAGATTAAAACACATTTTGGTAAGTATTTTTTTTTATTATTATTAACTTAAAAGTGCCTTGTTAGTTTTGTGTATTATAAATTATAATACACAAAAATAATAATTAAAACAATTATTATAATGGTGGTTTTCTTTAGATCACAGACATTAGCCTAATAGTTGGAGGGCACATTTTGTTTAATTGTTCGGAAAATGTCAGTTTTAAGAGTGAGGTCATTGTGTGAGGTGATTGACAGCTATATGTGACAGAGGAATATTATGACACTCCTCCAGAGATTCAGCTTATAATTTATAATGTGTTGTGTTGTTTAACTTACAATATTATATCTCCTATTGTGACTAAAGTGGTGTGACATTTAGGTGTTGCTGTTCTGATGACATTCTGTGCTAGCATTAGAATGCTTGAAAAGGATAAGTCAAACTAGTCACAATAGGAGATATAATATTGTAAGTTAAACAACAAAACAGCATTATAATACACAAAACTAACAAGGCACTTTTAAGTTAATAATAAAAAAAAAATACTTACCAAAATGTGTTTTAATCCATTAGTCTCGCTGTAGTCAGTTATTTTTTTTTATTTTTTTTTCAGTAAGCTTCCTGGATGCTGTAGATGGTTCCATAGATATCATATAATAAAGGATTATATATGGATATATATGGATAGTTCTACAAGACGGGCTTTGTTTCTACTAGCGATTTGATTGGAGACCAACAGCCAATCACAATTGACCTTTAATTTTCCGATTGGTTGATTTTGTGGCACACTTGTAACGCTGTAGCGAGTTGAGCGAGCGTGTGTGTCAAGAGTTGAGCGCGCGTGTGTGTCGAGTTGAGCGAGTGTGTGTGTCGAGAGTTGAGCGAGCGTGTGTGTCAAGAGTTGAGCGCGCGTGTGTGTCAAGAGTTGAGCGCGCACAGAATTAAGAGGTTGAGAGAGAGAGAGAGAGGGACTTGACAGGAGCGCAGAGAATACGTTTGTGAGAGAGCACCTGAGTAAACTGCGTGAGAGGGGTTATTATTGCACGTTAATATGGATAATAGCAAACAAGCATTTATTGAGCACGGAATCGTTTTTTCCTTTGCTCAAACACATTATTTTTTGCGATTGTTAATTTCTGTTCAAAATATAATGTAATGTGCTTGCAAAATATAGTTCTCTGTGCTCAAAACTTACAATTACTCGCTCAGGAATGAGGCACATATATAACGCCATAGAGGAGTACATTAAACATAAGTTGGTTTAGTTTTACCCATTAGGATTTGTTTGGTTCATATTATCAGTTAAAATGATGTGTTTTTCATTGAACCAATGATATTGATGTTGTTTGAATGATTGACAGCTGGAGGAGGAAAAGAGTGTGTTGTTGTCTCAGCGAAGAGAAGCGCAACAAGAGAAGCTGACCATCAGAGACGAGCTTGTTCGCTCCGAGCAGGACCGACTGGAGCTGGACGCTGTCCGTCTCACTCTCAGCCAATCACTGCAGGAGTCTGAGCTGGCCAGGGCGGGGCTGGAGGCGGAGCTTCAGTCGCTACAGGCAGACAGAGCCAAACTGCAGGACAGAGTTACACAGGTGTCTCTCTCTCTCCCCATCTCTCCCTCTCTCTCTCTTACACTCTCTCTCTATCTTTCCTCACTCTCTCTCTCCGTCTCTCTCTATCTCTCTCTCTCTCTCTCTCACTCTCTCTCACTCTCTGTCTCTCTCTCTCTATCTCTCCTCCCTCATTCCTCCCTCTCACTCTCTCTCTCCATCTCTCTCACTCTCTCTCTCTCTCTCTCACTCTCTCTCTCCGTCTCTCTCTCTCTCTCTCAGTCCCTAATTAGTTTCTGATGTGCTGCTGTCAATCAAACAGCTGATTGGTGCGGTGGGTGGTCTGGAGGCGGAGCTTGGTTCGGTCCGCGGTGAAGGCGATAGGCAGAGCTCCGCCCTTGAGGAGGCGGGGCGTGGGAGGGCGGAGCTAGTGAGAGAGAGGGCGGGGCTTCTGGTTCAGCTGAACGCCTCAGAGAGAGAGAACGCCACTCTGACAGAGGAGATCGCCAGCTTCAGGTGAGACGGAGCACTTTAGTGTCACGATAGGGATGTATTAATATGTGTGTGTTTCATCGATAACCGTGTGTGTGTGTGCAGGTCGGAGAGGGAGGCTCTGGAGACGAGTCTTTTCGAGCTGCAGCAGCAAATAACTCAAATGGAGTCTCGGCGTGAACAGCTGGAGTCCGAGAACCAGAACCTGCGCTTGCGTACTGACAGCATCACAGGTACAGGACACTGAGAGATCCGATCACGAGAGAGAGACCGTTGAGGAGCACAAGGGTTGTGTTTTAAAGGGGTTGTTCACCCAAAGATGAGAATTAGCCCATGATTTACTCACCCTCAAGTCATCCTAGGTGTATATGACACTCTTAGAAATTGTTTTAATATAACTCTGATTGTGTTCGTCTGAAAGAAGAATGTCATTGTTACGTCCCTCCACTACATGTGGTGGCTCTGTTTCCTTTTCTAATGTTTGGCTGCTCTGCAGTATGTTTTCATTCGTTATTGTGTGCAGGTGTGATCTGTAACGAGTGGGCGGAGAGACACCCTTTAAAATCTCAGGCACTCCGTGCAGAGGGGAGACTGGTGTTCCGGCTATCACGCCTGTGATTTATCTTCCTGTGTTGTTTTTAATCTGTTGTAGTTAATCCTCTATCTTCTGTTTTGTTTGTAATTGACTCAATTGTTTAATAAACCCCCTAGACAAACGAGTCCAACTGACTTTGCGGTAATTGTATGTTGCGGTTAGTGTGCCTGATCGTAACATTTGGGCGCTCGTCCGTTTTTGAATTGAGTAGGAAGTAACGTTTTTGTGAGCGGATTTTGTTGGTGAGTACCATATATATATATATATATATATTGGGTAGAGGAGCGTGCACCTCAATAAGTAAGTCATCGGGCAGACACGGAGTTTGCCACTTTATTATTTTAGTTTCATTATTTTTGGTGGTATCCTTAGTCGGTACGTTTCGGGGGTTGTGGTAGACTGCGCAATCGGTCTGCTACATCCTCACGAGCTTAACGTTTAATGTACACCGGGTAGGGGATCCACTGAAGACTAGTGAGGCTAAGTTTAGTTTTTTTTGGGTAGGTAAGTAGGGGTTGGGGTGCAGTGAATCTCCCAGTCTTTTGGTACTCGCTTGTTTGGTATGTCGCTTTAGTGATGTAATAATGCACTGCATAATGTAGTGTTTAAACAGGCTGAGGTTGAGTTTAGACTTTTGTTGGTTGCAGAGATTTTTGAGGGTTTTAGCCCATTTGTATGTCTAACTTTTCCTCAACTTGTCAGTATTGTGGCGTGGTTGATTATGTAAAAATGTTGTGGTCATTTTGGGGATTTTGATCACTTCGTTTTTGTTCTCCCTGTAGTGGTGTAGCAGCCTGTAGTATTGTTTTGTTTATTTTGGGATTGTTATATTGATCATGTCTATAGTTCAGGAGTTTGCTGAAAACCCGTCTGTAGAGGCGTTTAATAATCTTAAAAAGGAGCAACTTTTGGATTTGGCTACTTATTATGAAGTTGAGTTGTCTGTTTCTGAAAAACGCCTCAAAAATAGCATTAAAACTGCTTTGTTACCAGTTTTGGTAGAGAAGAGGGTTTTGCCTCCTGTTGATATGAGGGATTCTATCCGGTTGAAAGAGCTTTCTATTCGGGAGAGAGAGTTAGACAATGAGAGAGAAGTGTTGCGTTTAAGAGTCTCTGAGAACGAGTTGGAAATGAAACGCTTAGATTTAAAAGCTAGACAGGAAAATATTGATTTCACTCACACCGGGTCTTTTGACGTGTGCAAAAACATTAGGCTTGTACCACCGTTCCTTGAGAAAGACGTGGAAAAATATTTTCCGTATTTTGAGAAGATTGCGTCAACTTTAAGTTGGCCGAAAGAAGTATGGACTTTGTTAATTCAGTCAGTTTTAACTGGTAGGGCACAAGAAGTGTATTCTTCACTTTCACTTGAGCAAAGTAAAGACTACGGTGTGGTTAAGGCAGCTATTCTTAGATGTTACCAACTAGTCCCAGAAGCTTACCGACAGCGCTTTCGTCGATGTGAGAAAACCGAGCATCAGACTTATATCGAGTTTGCTCGTGAGAAAGAGGCTTTGTTTGATCGATGGTGTTCGTCAAGTGAGGTAGACAGCCAGGCAAAGTTGCGAGCTTTAGTTCTTGTGGAGGAATTTAAAAACTGCTTGCCCGATGTCGTAGCTACTTACCTTAATGAACATAAAGTCGATTCTTTGCATGAAGCTGCTGTCCTGGCAGATGAATTTGTTTTGACACACCGTATCTTCAAAGATAGAGATAAGCCTGTAGGTTCATCTCCAAAGCCCAGTTATGCTGCGGTCCATTCTTCCAGTAGTCCAGAGCAGGCTTGTTTCTATTGTAAGAAGCCTGGGCACTTGGTGGCAGACTGTCCAGTGCTGAAAGAAAAACAAGCTGCGAAAGGCTTTGGGTTGATTAAAGCGTCTCCACATTTTGTTTCGCCCTGTCTTGAATTTTCAAGCGACGTTAAGACCGGCTATGAACCTTTCCTTAGTGATGGTTTTGTGTCGTTGTCTGATGATGATAATCTCATTCCCGTACGCATTTTGCGTGACACCGGTGCTGCACAATCATTCATTTTGAAAGGGGTTTTGCCTTTGTCTGAAACAACGAAAAAAGGCACCAGTGTATTAGTTCGTGGCTTTGAGATGGGCTTTACTGTTGTTCCACTTCACCAGATTATTTTAAAATCTAGTGTAGTCACAGGCCGCGTTGCAGTTGGTGTTCGTGAATCTTTGCCCATTCCTGGCGTGTCCTTTATTTTGGGCAATGATTTAGCAGATGGTAATGTGTGGAACCGAAGACGTCGAGTCACACAGTGCAAGATGTCTTATTCATCCCGAAGTTCCTCTCGTGCCACCAACTGTAAGGTCTATGTAGGTGGCCTTGGCAATGGTGCAGCCAAAGGTGAGCTGGCACGGGCCTTTAGTTACTACGGACCATTGCGCAGTGTATGGGTCGCCCGGAAACCTCCAGGTTTCGCCTTCGTAGAGTATGAGGATGCCAGAGATGCAGAGGATGCCGTAAAGGGGATGGATGGAAAGGTGCTTTGTGGAGCCCATGTCAGAGTTGAGCTGTCTACTGGTATGTCAAGAAAGTCCTGTTATGGCCGTCCCAGCTGCAGGCAATTTGAACCCAACAACCGCTGTTACCAGTGTGGGGAGAGTGTCGCTTCAGTTTATGATCTGGTTCCAGACAGAGGGAACGTAGTGTGTCCAGATCTCGGTCTCGTTCGATCAGTCATAAGAAAGACTGTCATTTCAGGTCTGCCAGCCCAAGGAGAAGTCCAACACCGGGTGCTGACTGATCTGAATACTGTTCAGTGTTAAGGCTTCTTCACCTTGTAAAAACATCACTATCATCTCAAGCAGCTCATGAATATTTCTTTCCCTTTCTTTTTTTTCAAAATTCCCTTCACTTCTAAAGTAAGTTTGAGTTTTGAGATTGTCACACACATCTCTATTAGTGGGGTGTTTGTGTATGGTATTATGTGTATTGTCATTTATATTATGATTATGGAGACTGGAGTCACCATTTTGGTGTGAGGGTGTGTTACGTCCCTCCACTACATGTGGTGGCTCTGTTTCCTTTTCTAATGTTTGGCTGCTCTGCAGTATGTTTTCATTCGTTATTGTGTGCAGGTGTGATCTGTAACGAGTGGGCGGAGAGACACCCTTTAAAATCTCAGGCACTCCGTGCAGAGGGGAGACTGGTGTTCCGGCTATCACGCCTGTGATTTATCTTCCTGTGTTGTTTTTAATCTGTTGTAGTTAATCCTCTATCTTCTGTTTTGTTTGTAATTGACTCAATTGTTTAATAAACCCCCTAGACAAACGAGTCCAACTGACTTTGCGGTAATTGTATGTTGCGGTTAGTGTGCCTGATCGTAACAGTCATACACACCTAGGATGACTTGAGGGAGAGTAAATCATGGGCTAATTCTCATTTTTGGGTGAACTATCCCTTTAAGATGAGCCTCATCGTGATGTTAGTGTGTCTGTGTGTTTAGCGGAGCTGAAGCGTGTGCGCGCCGAGAGAGAGACTGTTCTGTCTCAGAGTGAGAAAGAGAGAGACGCGCTGAGAGACGCGCTAGTGGCGGCTCAACATGAAGCTCAGCGAGTTCTGCGCGCGACCCTGTCCGACCACCAGGAGGAGCTGGAGAGACTGGCCAATCAGAAGGTCACACGAGCGCTCGCCTCTTCTGTGAGTATGAGTTGATGTGACGCGTGTAACTGACTCTGAGTCCTGCAGGAGGCGCTGTGCTGCAGTCTGGAGGCGGAACAGCAGGGGGCGCTGCGGCGGCTGCGGGAGCACCTGGAGGAGCAGGTGAGCCGGCGGGAGAGAGAGAGGGATGAGCTTCAGGAACAGCTGTGCTCACTGCAGCGCGAGCGGGACCAGAGTCTGCTACAGGCGGAGGCGGACAAACAGCAGGTGAGACTCGCCGGAGCTCTCGAGCGGGACCAGGGCTGGGGACCGACCGTAGCGGTAACCCGACCGTAGCGCTAACCTGTCCGCTGTGCACACAGGCGCTGTCCGTGAAGGAGGCGGAGAAGACGGCGGTGGCGGAGAGGGCGAGCGCCCTACAGGCGGAGCTGAGCACTGCAGCGCTGGAGCTGGAGCGACTGGGCCGAGAGACGGCGCTGCTCCGGGACCAGGAGCGGGTCAGGGCTGGGATAGGGCATTAGCTGTGTTCCCATCCAACCGCTGCACGCATAAAGGGACGGTCGGAGTAAAGTCAGCCTAGGGTCCTCTGCACCATGACCTTGAGCCAAACACCCCCCAGAAGCCTTTCTCCCCTTGGTTGAACATTATTAAAGTTAGAGCTTATACAGAGAGATCAGCCGGATGGTTTAGTGCAGGCGCTAATGGATCCAAGGCTGTATCTGGTAAATGGGCTTTATGCACAGCTACACTACTTCCTGAACTTCAGCCAGCTCTTTGTTTCCTGTCTGTCATTATTGGACAAACTGATTAATCCAGGTGTGCCTGACCTCAGTAACAATAATCAGACACACCTGGATTAATCAGTTTGTCCAATAATGACAGACAGGAAACAAAGAGCTGGCTGAAGTTCAGGAAGTAGTGTAGCTGTGCATAAAGCCCATTACTCCACTAATAATGCCCTGAATGGACCAAACTTCTACAGTAGCACAAATAGCTTCTGTACTCATAAAACGAGGCATTGGAGAGTTTGTAAGTACATCAGGAGTTTATTTAAATAACACTTGCCCTGACGGCTCATGCTACCGCTAACCCGGACGTCGACGTCACTTCAGGGGTTTGAGAAAAGCACGTAAAAGTCCTGCAGAAAGCGATGCATAAGGATGTAGTGTAACGACGCCCAGTTCAATGCACTAATATTTTGTTGCTAGTACCAGTTTATAACAGTTATTAGTGAACACTAAGCTGTCAACACTTCGGGAAAAAAAATTATTTCTACGGAGTGTTAAATTCACTAGCTTTCCCCTCACACTCGTGAGTTCTTTTACGGGGTTTTCCCAAATCACGGAAGTGACCTCGACGTCCGGGTTAGCGGTAGCGTAGCATTAATAAAGGCTGTACAAGTATGGTTCATTCTTAGTGCATGTTAACTAATGAAACCTTAATGTAAAGTGTTACCGACATTATTTTTGCTTTAAATAAAATAAACTGAAATAAAATAAAATATTTAAAACAAAACTTATTTTTTCAGCTGGTTGACCAGGCAAGATCTGTCATTTTTATTCAGTTTAACTTTGTGCACTTAAATAACTAAAACAACAAAACAAAACAAAACAAAACAAAACAAAAATGTATAAAAAAAAACTACAGAGACATTTCAAAAAACAAAACAAAAATCTTTAAAATTAAAACTTAAAACTAATTCAAAATATGAATAAAACTATAATAATATCTGAATTACTCCAAAATAACACTCAGACTAAACTAATAATCACAAAAATATAATCGCGATATTTTGATTAGAATTATCGCACCTTCACCTTCGGCATATACACATGCAAGGTTTATTTTATATTCTCTAGTTTCCTGATTTATTATATTTATCATGTATATTAACAATCTTCATTATGAGAACTGGCAAAACCTTACTGATAAACTCAAACCAGTGAAATTCCTAATATTTATTACAACAATTCCAAATGTTTGTATATTAAGTGTATTGTTGCACAGAAGTTGCGCAAGTGTTGTTGTTTTTTTCCACAACACATTCACACACACAAAGGACCCTGGGTTGAAATTAATTATAGTTCGGATATAAACACTGATGTCTACGATCAAAATAGAGTAAATCACCTTTTAAAAGTAACTACCGACAGGCGCTTCAAATAACGATTTGGTATTTTAAGATTTTATGCGCATTCAGTCCAGCGTTGTTTCTCAAAATTCGCTCTAAAACACTTGGATGGAAACATGGGTAATGTGTGGTTGGCTTAACTGATTAATATTAAAGTGTTGTGGTTGTGTCTCTGTAATGAGTGTGTTGTTCTGTGTCTAGGCTGCGGTGGCGTCTCTGAACGCAGAACTGCAGGAGCTGCGCAGTAAGCTCCAGGACGCAGCCAGCGCACACGACCGAGAGCTGCGCAGACTCCAGGAGAACTGCGCAGACCAGCAGACGCGAGCCGACACGGCGCTCGCAGAGGTCAGAGGCCTCAACCAGAGGAGCAAAACACCACACTTAAATGAGTTATTGCTGTTAAAGGTGCAGTGTGTGATGTATAGCGACATCTAGTGGTGAGGTTGTGAACTGCACCCACCAGAAGTTACAGTGGCCGACAGGAAGTGATGTCGTCGTCTGAGACAGCAGAGAGTAGCCAGTTAAACACTGAGGTTTCTTTACAAAGATTAAGAAATTATGTTTACTTTATTATTGAGTCAAACGATGTTATTGTGAATATTATTGTTACCTGTTCATCATTGTGTCAGTGTTTTATTCGCTGACTTTAGCTGAAGCTTCTTATCATGAAGAACATTATCGTGACGAAACGCGTTTGTCCGTTCAGGGCCACCGTAGACACGTGGATGTAAGCGGACCCGCGGTGTGTGTAGAGAGAAACGCCTCATTCTAAGCTAATAAACACATAACGCTTCATTATGTAAGGTCTTTATACACCACTGAAAACATAGTTATGTATATGATATTGCATTTCTGTCCACAGATCCTCCTGAATATTACACACTGCACCTTTAAATTGTGTTTTTGCCCTCGTGCAGTTGGAGGAGTGTCGCGCGCTGCTGTCATCCAGCGAGGAGAGCCGGGACAGTGCCAAGAGAGATCTTCTGGAGGCGGATAAACGTTTGTGCCATATACGGGAAGAAGGGGAGGGGCTTAGGCGAGAGGGGGCGGAGCTGCGGCGCTCTCTTAGTGATGTCACCAAGGAGAAGGACGCTCTCGGCCAATCAAACACGCAGCTGAGGGAAGCGCTGAGAACGGCAGAGAGCGAGAGGATCAGGTGACGGATGAGGACTTTAACCCTCTGCTGCTCTCCGCATGTCGCTCAAAAATTACTAATTAATTTTTTATTTCAATGAAATTAATGTACTATATTTTAGTTCGATAATTTTTTATTTATTTAATATTTTGTATTTTATGGTACTAAATTATATTTACGCTGCATTTATAATCCATTTATTCACTTTTTGAGCATAGACCTGAACATTTCCAACTTAAACTGGTCAATCTTGATGCTTTAAAGCGACAGACTGAAGTTTGATCTCTTTTCAAAGATGACACTTATCAAACTATTGCTGAAGTGAAAAATGTTTTTAAAAGTTACAGAATTTTACATTTATTGTCATGAAAAATATGCAAAAATACTATTTAAAATTTTTATATGAAATATATATTTTCAAAATATAATGTTTTACTCTAAAACTGTGAGAAAATCAAATCCCTAAACAAGTTGTGTTCCACATGTGAGGCTGATATCTCAGTAAATGAGCGGTCCTTCCACTAGAGGAACTTCGTCTCATTCGTTTCCAATGCGTCATTTTTGACCGCGAGGAGCACAAGAGTGACTATTGTTTACAGCACCATTCAACCTGTTCAGATCATGTCCGTGTGTGTGTGTGACTGTGTGTGTGTGTGTTCACACAGCAAGTGCCAAAACCTTTACCAAGTTTCGTTCCATTCCGATGAAGAATAATATATCTTTTTTTGAACTAATGTAAACATTTTCAGTCAAAATTACTATTTAGAACAGTATGCAAATGACCATGCAGATGAGGTTCTTTCCGCAGTGCTGATTGGAGGGACTGTGCTTTGTGTTCAGCGTGAAGCGTGTGTGTGAGGAGAAGGAGCAGAAGGCGTGTGTGCTGGAGGAGAGTCTGGCGTCTGCGCAGACGGAGGTGTCAGATCTGCGCTCGCGTCTGCGTGAGGTGGAGAGATCCCGACTGGAGGCGCGCAGGGAACTGCAGGAGCTGCGGAGACAGGTCAGACTGAGGCGAACTCCTGAGCACTGAGAGCATAGGCTGGAAAAAGTATGTTCGTAGTGTCTGTGACATCACCCGGAGTGTTTCTGAAGCCCAAAGTGGGCGGAGCCGGCCGTCGCCATCTTGGCAGCGTCACTCCTGGATAAATGGAAAATGTGCAGCGAGGCGGATTAGCTGAGGTGACGTGATGCTCACGCTAGCAGACAAACGGCTAGTAGTGACATCAGAAGCAATCCACCTGTCACTCAAGTGGCCACGCCCTTAATTATGCAGAACTTTAAGGCTTAATATAATTTAAATGGATCGACCCTCACAGTCGTCATGAAGGGCAACATTAGCTTTATAGACCAAAACCACTTTCTGCACCAGACTGTAAACATGTGTTTCTGCTGTAGAGTTGTGTATATTAACATGGGGGTTTATGGGTAATGAGTCTCTTCTGCAGCCTCTAGTGGCCAGTGGATGAACTGCAGTTTAATCACTCAGTGTTGAGAGAGAGAGAGAGAGAGAGAGAGAGAGAGAGGGAGGCTGCTGGTTGGTTGAAAGTAAGGATGAAGAGCTGTGGTTTGACGTGTACGACTCTGTGCTGTCAGGTGAAAGTTGTGGATGCCGAACGTGAGCAGACGGCTAAGCAGACGACTGAACTGCAGGCGCGTTTATCCACGGAGGAGCAGAAGGACGAGGAGCGAGCGAGAGAACTGATCTCGCTCAAACAGAGACTCGCCGAAACAGAAACTAGCAGAAACTCTCTTCAGAAGGAGGTGAGATCTCATACAGTTATAGCTTTATAATGGCAAAGTAATTTAATTCTAACTATCCCTTTAAATGAAATTAAAACGCTGTCTCCAGCTGTCTTCTCTACAGAGGCGTGTGAGCGAGAGCGAGTTGTGCTGGCGCAGTCGCGAGCGAGAGTTAGCGTCTCAGCTACAGGACACTCGCGGCTGTGAGAAGAAGCTTCAGGACGAGGCACGTAACCTCTCCGTTCGAGCGCAGTCGGCCTCGGATGCGTCTGCGCAGATGCAGCTGCAGTTGAGTGACGCGCAGGGCCGTCTGGCCGCGACGGAGGCGGAGCTATCGCGAGCGGAGGCGGGACGCAGGGATCTGGAGTTCAGGATGAGCAGCCTGCAGTCGGCACTCACGCGCACGCTGGGCATCGGGGCCAGTGGGCGGAGCAGCAGCAGGGGGCGGAGCCCGGCAGGCTCCTCCCCTTCATCTCTGAGCTCAGGGATGATGTCTCGCCACCGGAGCGTGTCTCCACTGCACTGCTCGCTGTCGCCACCCAAAGGTCAGACTTGCTTCCTCTAGAAAGTTGTGTTTGAGTTCTACTTTACCTCAACGCTTTCTCTGCCGTCCGCCAGATGTGGCAGGTCACGTGACTCCTGATAACACCATCATGCTGAGGCCGGTGTCTCCCGAGAGGACGGACGCCCCGCTGCCCGTCGCCCTGCCCGAGCTCGACCCTGAAACCCTGCGCAGCGGCCTCAGAGACTTCCTGCTGGAGCTGCGTGAGGCTCAGAGAGACCGAGTAATGCTGCCACAACTGCAACTATTACCATGATAAACTTTGTTCCTCTGTGTAGTTATCCTTACACTTGTGGTGTGGACTTCGCCATTCTCTTAGAGTTAATGTCATTATTAAAATGATGGTTATAGATGTAGTTTTATTATAGGCTCCGCCCACTTTAGAATCTCATTGGTCTAAAATCCTGCTCATTAACATCAAACATCTGATTGGCTGTGATCGTGTGGACAGAGTGAGAACACGTGGTTGTTGTAAAGTGAGCGTGTGATTTGTGTGTGCGCAGGACGAGGCGCGGGGTCAACTGGGGTCACTGCAGAGGGAATTACAGGAAGTGACATCAGAGAGAGACTCCGCCCACCAGCGCCTCACTCAGCTACACAACACACTGCAGGAGTGCCAGGAGGGTAACACACATCCATCCTTCTCATGCAAAGCGCATTGTAATAATGACACGTGAACTTTCAAATAAACATTTGCTTTATGAAGTGTTTTTCTCATCGCGATTGTCAAGGTTTTGTCGGATTCCGCTCATTTCTGGAGTGGTTTGTTGATTGTGTGTGTGTGTAGATAAGCGTGGCGTGGATGTGAAGCTGTCGTCGGCTCAGGCTCTGCTGCACGAGCGGGACGAGTCCCTGCGGAGAGGAGAGAGAGAGCGGCGAGCGCTGAACGAGCGGATCAAGGAGCTGGAGAGACTGTGCCTGAGCGCCGAGGCCGAGCGCAAGCGTGTGGAGGTCAGAGGTCCCGTCCATCTCAGGCCTCGTTTACACTGGCAGGGACATGACATTTCCAGATCGGGTTCAGGCCTCGCTCATATGTGGAGATAAAGCAGATATAAAGCAGATATGTGCCAGTGCGGATTTCCTGAGGCGTTATCTACGTCTCCGTGGTTTAATGACGAGAGCAGCCCCGCCGCGCGTCGAGACGGATGGGGTCGTCGTACGAGAGGAATGTGGACACACGTTGACACAACATACCAAAGTTTCGGACCCACTGCTCCTCGTTAAAGACCGCCATGATCTCATGAAAGTGCATATCTAAAGCACAAATTTTATTTCTCGTGCCACTTATATGCCAAAAATAGTTTTTGTGTGCATATGTTATGCACTTTATTGCGTGTAATACACACACACTCCACACCCCTAATCCTACCGAGGGGTTTACAGTGCATATCATGCACACAAAAACAATTTTTGGCGTATAAATGGCACGAGAAATTAAATTTGTGCTTTAGATACGCACTTTCATTAGCGAACTTAGCATTTATCGCAGAGCTAGCATATTTCACGTTCGTCCGTCTGTGCAAGAACCCCCTTTAAGCACGCGCAACGTTTCAGATAGCATGTCAGGTGTAAACGCATGAATCGGATATGGGTCACAACTGAAAGACCTTTGGCTTGCTCAGTGCCTTTGGCTTGCTCAGTTGGGGATATTTTGGGGATATTTAATTAAATTTTATCATCAATAAATTCCTCTTGAAACAAACTTTGTTGTATTATTTTAATTTAATACTGTGAAGCTGCTTTGATACAATCTGTATTGTGAAAAGCGCTATACAAATAAACTTGACTTGACTTGAAAGAACGTGTAAACAGATGGTCCAAAAAATCAGATATAGGCAACCAATCAGAATTGTGCATCAAGACCTGCAGTGTAAACGAGCTGTAAGATAGCGTGTTCAGGAAGGGCTGTCAGTGACTCTGTCGCCCCCTGCAGGAGCAGTGCAGTCAGCTGCGCGCGGGCGAGGCGCGGGTGGAGGCGGAGCGGCGGCGGCTGCGGGAGGCGCTGGAGGAGGCGGAGGGCCGGGGCACGCGGGTGGAGCTGGGGAGGCGGAGCCTGGAGGGAGAGCTGCAGAGACTGAGGCTGAGTCTGACGGAGAGAGAGATGGAGATCCAGACGGCTCACGACCGGCACGAGAGCGCCGCCAAACAGGTGCCGAACTCAGTGCCGCCCGCTGGTTTAGCAGTGATGCCTCCTGGGAGGGTTTTTCCTGTAGCCTCTGGGGCTCTTCGGGCATTTTTGACTGAAAAAATTTGCGTTTGTTTTTCTTCATCGGAATGGTACTAAACTTGTTGTGTGAACACATAAAAAAAATCATGGACGTGATTCAAACAGGTTTAATGGTCCTGAATAAATAGTCACTCTTGTCCTCCTTGCGGTCAGAAATGACGCATTGGAAAGTAATGGGAGACGAATTTCCTCTAGTGGAAGCGTTTGGTACTGCGCCCAAACAAAAGCAAATTTTTTTAGATATCAGATATTTTAAACACAACTTGTTTAGAGATTTTCTCACAGTTTTAGTGTAAAACATGTTTTTGAAAATATATATATTTCATAAAAAAATTTAACATAGTGTTTTTCATAACAATAAACATAAAATTCTGTAACTTTTTCTCTTTTTAAAACTTTTTTTCACTTCCGCAATATTCCGCCAAGTGTCGTCTTTGAAAAAAAGATAAAACTTAAGATTTACGACAGTTTAAGTTGGAAATTAAATTTTCAGAGATAACAGAAGAAAGAAAAGATGTTTCCAGAAGAAAACAGCGTCACAGTCCAGCATCAGTGCTCAAAAAGTGAATAAATGGATTATAAATACAGCGTAAATATAATTTAGCACCACAAATGCCCTAAAAATAAAAAACATTATCGAACTAAAATACAGTATTTATTTCATTGAAATAAATACATTTCGTTCATTTTTGACTGACGCACGAAGAGCACCAAAGTGTTACAAGGCATGAACCAAACCACCAGCTCTGAGGTGAATCACATGACAAACTTTAATTAAAAGTGAAAATCTGCGAAGTTAACGCTGTTGTCTCAGGTGTCAGAGGGCGAGTCTCGCGTGGCCAGTCTTCAGCGGGAGGTGGACCGGCTGACGGCGCTGCTGGCGAAAGCTCAGGACGGAGAGAGCGCTCAGAGAGAGCGAGCGCTGGCTCTCTCCCAGAGTCTGCAGGAGTCCTCCGCTGCCCACAGCGCCACCCAGGGGCGTCTGACCGCACTGCAGAAGACTCTGGGCCAGGCCGAGGGCGAGCGCAGGCAAATGCAGGTGAGAGAGTCGTGTGTGTCACGGCCAGGCCTGGCAATCGAACATCTAGTCCAATTCTGGAGTCGCATACTTAATCAAATTTTAATTGGAGTCAATAAGCAGACTGTAAATAGGAATGGAAATGGCTAACCCGAGCGATGGCCTGTTGGTGTGTGTTCTGAGCGATGGCCTGCTGGTGTGTGTTCAGGAGCGCGTGGACGGCCTGCGGGCGTCGCTGTCGGACGGGAAGCGGAGCGTCGGCGTCCTCACGGAGCGCGTGCACACACTGCAGGCGGAGCTGAGCCGGAGTCAGACGATCCGAGCCGAGCTGGAGGCCGAGCTGCACAGCACACAGGAGGTGACCCGGCATTTCACACACCTTCAACATCTCTCACATCATCACTGCTTATGCAGCCGCACAATAGTGTAGAAAAGGGTCTTTACACTGGAAAATGGTTCAAAATATAGATCTGAAAATGGTAATAAAATATGAGCAGAACTCAGTTGATATTTGACTGGTTTTGTCCGTCCTTCTGTTAGACTGTCTCACACATGAATTATTTTGAATATCTGTCAGCTGTTAAATTTAACTACACAATTAGATAATACCAGTTTAGCTCAACCAATCACCAAGCAATGCTTCATTTTGTTCAGTCTGTGTGTAAAAAGAGCATTAGCAATTAAAGACAAAACACTTCAGCAAAACATGACCAGCTCAAAGTGTCCCAATCAGTTTTGGTCCCAAAGTTTTACTGGTAGTCCCTGTATGAAGAGTTACTGGGTATAATATGTCACAGTTTACTTTATTCTGCTCTCCTCACTTACATTAATGACCTATAGTGTCCTGATCACACTAGTGAAACACTATCACAGATGATATCTGGTGTCTGAATAATGTTTGGTTTGACTGTAAGCTTTCAGTGTCAGTGCACAAACACAACGCATGTTATTTGGAAAAAATGTGATGGTTTTTAAAAGAACGTATTTGATCTTGTATGATGGCGGCGGAGCAGGCGTGAGACGCGAGCGCAAGAGTCGTAGACGTCAGGGAAGAGCAGCGGTGTGGGACGCAATAACACGTTTCATAAAGCCTAACTTAACTGACATCATCTCAGACGTGCGATGAGAACAGCTTCATGCTATTTTATCATTATCATTTATCATTTATTTGTTTATTTGAGTAAATAAAGATTAAATCATGAAAGTTAAAATGGTTAAAGCTTAAAATGCTGTCAAAAGTGAAGTCTGTCAACTATTTTACTATTGTAATAATATTCTAGTGTTTTTTATTAAGAAAATTAAGTAATATTACAATTAATGTTATTATAATATATAAAAATTAAAAAAAACATGCATTCCGATGGCAAAAATTGCAGCTATTTTATGTTTTATGGTAATCAAACAGTACAAAAGCATATGAAATTGCAACTCATTAACTAGTTACATCGGTTTGAAAACGTCAGTGTGAATGAAAAGTGGTCTTAAGGGCCGTTCACACCAAGAACTATAGCGATAACTATATGTGCGTCCACACCAACGAACGATAGCGGTCTGTTAACGGTCAAAGTGTGTATGACGTCATTGAACATGTTTTTGCTGCACTTACAGGCTTTAACCAGCAGAGGTCCTCAGCATGCTGTGTTTCGAGTGAAGTTAGCGTAGTCGCGCTAATAATCTAACAGTGAATTTAGCTTACGGAGTCAATATAGTTATTGTTGATGATTCCTTTGAAATTGCCAATGCATTTAATCAATACTTTACCAAAGGTAGTCCTATACCCTCTGATTCTTCTGATTTCAATTCTAATTTTAATCCTCCTAATCATATTTGTGAAAACTCCTTCTCCTTTAGACTCATCAGTCCTGTAGAAGTTCAGCAGGTTATCAACAGTTTAGACTCAGATAGCAGCGCAGGCCCAGATCTGAAAATGGCCTCATATGTCCTGGTGTACCCGTTGTCTGATTTATTTAATTTATCACTGACAACATGCACTACTCCATTATCTTGGAAACGTACCAGAGTTACTCCATTGTATAAAAACGGTGATCAACATGACATTAATAATTATAGACCAATCTCAATAATTAATAGCGTGGTGAAAATATTTGAAAAAATCATTTTCAATCAATTATCAAAGTATTTTAATGACTCCAATATTATATCTCCTTTTCAGTCCGGCTTCCGACCAAATTTTTCTACAACAAGCGTTCTTCTAAAAATGACCAATGATATTACATCTTCTTTCGATTCTAATAAATTAACTGGTGCCATATTTATTGATTTAACCAAAGCTTTTGATTTAGTTGATCATTATCTTCTTTTAGATAAATTGTATGATATTGGCCTTTCAAGATCTTCTTTACTTTGGTTTAATTCATACTTACACCATAGACAACAATGTGTTTTGTATCGGGGAAGTTGCTCGGATTTTAAAACTATTGATAGAGGAGTACCTCAGGGCTCATCTCTTGGACCACTATTGTTTTCTATTTTTATAAATAATCTTCCACAGGTTTGTTCTAATTGTCAAATTCAGTTATATGCGGATGATACTGTAATTTGTTTTTCTAGCTCTGATATTTCTTATATTCAGCGATCACTGCAGTCTGATTTTGACGTAGTTCAAAACTGGTTTACTTATAATAAACTTCTGTTAAACAAAAAGAAGTCTTATTATATGTTGTTTAATACAAAACAAATCTCACCACCAACTGACTTCTCCATTCATTTTATAGACGGAACTTCAGTGTTAAAAGTTGATGAGTTTAAATATTTAGGTCTTCAGCTTGATTCTCAATTGTCATTTAGATCACATATTGACTCAGTTATTAAAAAAATATCATATCGACTTAGAATACTTTATTCCTCTATTAATTGTTTTACTCTTCAGGTTAGAAAAAGAATTATTACTCAGTTAATACTTCCAATCCTTGACTATGCCGATATAATCTACCAGAACACCTCTGATACAAATCTCCGTCCTCTTAATGTTATTTATAATAGTCTTTGCAGATTTGTATTGAGATGTCCATACAAAACGCACCACTGCCAAATGTATGAATTATTAAAATGGTTATCTTTAATTTCAAGAAGGCATTTTCATTGGCTTCAGTTTATTTTGAAATGTTATTACTTAAATTATCCTTTGTATCTAAAACAATATCTAACTCCATTTCGCTCTTCATATAATTTAAGGCACACTGATCAATTATTTTTTTATGTTCCCAAAATTAATAAAGAAGTTGGTCGTCGGGCATTCCAATTTAAAGCTCCATCAGATTGGAACAGTTTACCAAGTGTAATCAGATCCATTACTTCGTTTAATCTTTTTAGGCCATTACTACATGATCATTTGCAGAATACATGTTTTTGCTTTTGATTATACCCACTTTCAAACATGTGATTTTCATTATACTGAATGGTACTGAACCTGCATGTTATATGTGATGACTGTATACTTTCTGTTTTAATGTACTTAGAGGGCTGCTTTGTGAGGAGATATGGAGAGCTAAATGTTGGTATGAATGTGAAGTATTATGTGTTATACAATGTAACCTGTTGTCTGTATTTGTGTTTGTTTTAAGGACCCCCTCGAAAACGAGATGATGCATCTCAAGGGGTTATCCTTCAAATAAATGTCAAATATAGTGGAATAAAAACAACACCGGTGCAATGCAGCGCCAAGCGCAACGCCACGTTGTTTAAATAGACCAACTGAACCCTGCTCTAAAGTCAACGGCACAATATTTGTTTTGCTATTTAAAGAGCGCGTTAGTAATGTGTGCCTATAAGTGGGTCCACAACGCATGTACCATCTGCTTATTACACACACACTCTGCTTATTACACACACACTCTGCTTATTACACACACAGGGACACACAGCCGCACACAAACATGCCAAATATTTAAACTAAAAGGATTACATTGTAAAAGATTATTACTGTGTCCATAAAGATATGGTGAATCCGGCTTGTCCCGTAGATGGTGTGCTAGCGCACTTTGACCTCGCGCACGAGCAGTTCCGTCTGCGCTCTGGAGACGCGTTTGGTCTTTCCACTATCAGATTCCTCCATGTAAATAGCGGATCCGCCATGGGGGAGCGCACCTGGCATTTAAAGGGAATGGGAGATGAGACTCTGATTGGTTTAACGCACGTAAATCCCAAAATAGAGAATAGAGACAACCCTTTTAGACCATGCGCCGGGAGCGCCGACCATTTTTCCCGTCGTTAAACTAGCAGAAGTGGATTCGGACGCCCTAAGAGCACTCGCGCTGTGCGCTTTAGACCATGAGCTTAGATCGTTAAAAAGGGCCCATAGTCTTTTTCACCGCAGCTTGAAAGGAAGCAGGACAGTGTTGTGGAAGCAAGCGCTGACACCTGAGGTGCTACTGGTGATTACTCAGAGGGTCTGAACGATTGTTCTGCATATCCATGTTCTTGAGAAGGGGCTTGACTGTCAAACAGTGCTGGATTTTTCTGGACCTCGCCGATTAGCTGCCATTTTAGATGCGCGATCCCTTAAATTTGAGTGGATTCTGATTGGCTGTCAGTGTTTTATCGTTCAACAGCTGGAAAGAAAAATTGTAGGGATGCACCGATGCATCGGCTGAACATCGGTAACGGCCGATATTTGCCTCGTTAACTGCCATCGGCCATCGGGAAATAAAAATGACATTCGCCGATGTCACATGGGCGTCAGTTTGGTTTGATATGCTGGGGACAGAGACGCATTCGGAAGTGCATTTTCAGAAGTGCTGGGTACAATGACGCATTTATTTATTTATTTTCTATGAGAAAACTCCTTTTCTCGAGAAAAGAACGACCATATGGTGTGTAGCAGAAGAAGCGGCGGAGTATGCACGATCCGCGAGTGCTGAAGACGTTCTGCACGGCTTTGATGGGTGAGCAGGAGGACACAAATGGGCGGCGACTGCTTCTTCCAGTGGGGGAAGCTTTTCCCTCAGCGCCGTCAACAGATAGAGCGTTAACTGTACACACCGCCGCCGACTTGAGCTGCAAAGAAACTCTGGCCTCCCTGTCAAGGACTCTTGTCAAAAAGTACGAGGAAGCTTGACCGCTCTGAATAGTGAGTGAGAGCGCGCGCGCGGTCGGGGCTCTCTCTCTCTCTCTCTCTCTCTCTCTCGCAGAAGAGCGCGTGCGCGCTTAAAATGTAATATTTTGGTATGAACATTCACCCGTGTTTTTTCCCTCATAAATGCGAACACGAAAAATAAAATGAATATTATAATGTTTTTTTTGTTGGGTCAGACAATGATTACCAAATTTCTCTCTCATATTGCTCTTCATAACAACTGAAAAATAACTTATAAATAAGGTTATAACTGTCAACCAGAAAGTGACATTAAAGGTTTTTTTTGTTTCATAAATTGGTCTGATTGAATTTGTGCTCATTCTAGGATAGTGTGATCAAGAGCCGAAAGACTTGTATGTTTCCGTGGCACAAAAGAAGGAATAAATAACAAAAAGAAAAAACATCGGCATCGGCATCGGCCATCGGCCAAGTTGTTATGTTAAACATCGGTATCGGTATCGGCCCAGAATTTCCCAATCGGTGCATCCCTAAAAAATTGTCCCGAAAGTGATCCCAACGATATAATTCCTCTATGTCGTCATAGCTGTGGTGTGAACTCTGCTATTCTTTAATACTGAGAACGATTTTTAGAACTATATCTTTATCGTTATCGTCCTGGGTGTATCGACCAATGGACAGATGAGGTCTGACTTCAGTTTGACTGCAGCGCCAGTGTGAACGCAGAGAGTTATAGGTCTGAGATGGACTGTTTTAACGAGACGGTGAACGCTCCCGCAGGCTCTGCGCCAGAGGACCGACAGCCTGGCCGAGGCCCAGCGAGCGCTTCAGTCTGCGCAGGCGGAGCGAGCGTCTGCAGAGGAGCGTCTGCGCAGCCTCCAGAGAGCCGTGGCCTTACTGGAGACCGAGAGGAGAGAGTCCGAGAGACAGGCGGTGCGCCTCGAGAAGGACAAGACTGCGCTGAGGAGCACTCTGGAGAAGGTGACGGGAGGGACACACACACACACACACACACACACACACACACACACTCACTGGAGAAGGTGACGGGAGGGACACACTCACACACACACACACTCACACTCACTGGAGAAGGTGACGAGAGGGACTCACACACACACACATTTCTCATTGTCCATTGCGCTCGTTCCTGTTGCGTGAGCGTTGAGTCTGAGGAGGCGGGAGAAACCACGATCTCCCATATTTAGAATTTGGACTGCAGTACCTATTCCCACCACTAGTTGTCATTCTTACAGACTGCACCTTTAACGTCTCATCCGAAGGACGGATGATGATTGTGATTGTGATGTTCTGATTGGTCAGGTGGAGCGTCAGAAGCTGAAGACGGAGGAGAGTAGCATGCGCTTGTGTGCGGAGAAAGGCCGTCTGGATCGTTCGCTCAACACCGTCGAGCAGGAGCTGCAGGACGCGCAGAAACAGATCGTGATGCTGCAGGTACGCCTTTACATTACAAACAGCACCAAAACATCTATTATTATTCATATTTTTAATATGACATGTTTTGTCTATCAGAAATGCACATTTGACAGTAGCTTGGGTTGATGTAAAGTTATTTTCATTAGCAAAAGCAGTGACATCTGTGAAAACCTAATTTTTATAGAATCAAATGTTAATATTATGACTGAGTTAGAACTCTACTCTTATTAAAATTTACATTACGATTACCACTGGTAAAACCACACATGGCATCTCATTAACATGGTAAACATTAACTATATGGATTCTATGGTATTTTTTATGAAAGCATTTGGTATGAATGCAAATGCACAAAAACCACTAAAGCTTAAAGGGATACTCCACTTTAACCCTCTGGGCTTCTTCGTAAATGGGTCACACTTAGCTTCCTCCCGGTCAAAAACGGACGAAGCCTTAAAATTTTACTTAATTTTTTCCCAGGATAACCAATCAAATATATTTTTGTTCTATAATAATTTCTGATTATTATTTAGAATTTTTTGAGTTTTTTATGATACTTTGCATTAATTATATAATTTTTATGAGCAATTTTTTCCATGAGAATAATTTTTTTATTTTTTTTATTTTTTTTATTTAATAAATGCAACATTTCACATCAAAATAGAGTGCAGGCATAAAAAATTTTAAATTTCAAGTGAGAAGAGCGCCATCTAGTGGCTTCAAAATATATAAATATGTGTCATGTCCTATAACCGCCTATAGGCGGCCTATAGCTTTTTATTTATTTATTTATTTTTTACTTTTTTTTATTCCCATTCGGAAAGAAAAACATGAATTACTAAGCAACCACTGAATGGAACAACACAAATTGTATATCATTTTAAAGCTTAGGATCTCAGCTTTTTAATGCATCTAATTACATTTATTAACTCCTGACGAGTGCTGAGTAATCCCTCTCTAGGGGATAAATGTATTTTGGATGTAATGCATTTTCGGACGAAGAAGCCCAGAGGGTTAAAATGAAAATTCTGTCATCATATACTCACCCTCATGTTGTTTCAATCCTTTATGAATTTCTTTCTTCTGCTGAACAGAAAGGAAGATATTTAGAAGAATATCAGTTTCTGGTCTCATTGACTTCCATAGTAGGAAAAAAATATACTATGGTAGTCAATGGTACCAGAAACTGTCTGGTTACTGATATTCTTCTAAATATCTTCCTTTCTGTTCAGCAGAAGAAAGAAATTCATAAAGGATTGAAACAACATGAGGGTGAGTATATGATGACAGAATTTTCATTTTAAAGAGGAGTATCCCTTTAACAATCAAAATACTGTAATTATTTTCCTTTCCTCCTTAAATGCATGTCTTTGTTAATAATATAATAAAATTCTATATAAATATCCCACATTTCTGCCACGATACCATGGTTACTACAGTAACGGCTTGTTCACACCAGCGGATGATAACTATAACGATAACTATATTAGTGTCCACACCAGCGGACGATAACTATAACGATAACTATATTAGTGTTCACACCAGCGGACGATAACTATAACAATAACTATATTAGCATCCACACCAGCGGACTATAACGATAACTATATTTGCGTTCACACCAGCGGACGATAACTATAACGATAACTATATTAGTGTTCACACCAGCGGACGATAACTATAACAATAACTATATTAGCATCCACACCAGCGGACGATAACTATAACGATAACTATATTAGCGTTCACACCAGCGGACGATAACTATAACGATAACTATATTAGTGTCCACACCAGCGGACGATAACTATAACGATAACTATGTTAGTGTCCACACCAGCGGACGATAACTATAACGATAACTATATTAGTGTCCACACCAGCTGACGATAACTATAACGATAACTATATTAGTGTCCACACCAGCGGACGATAACTATAACGATAACTATATTAGTGTTCACACCAGCGGACGATAACTATAACGATAACTATATTAGTGTCCACACCAGCGGACGATAACTATAACGATAACTATATTAGTGTCCACACCAGCGGACGATAACTATAACGATAACTATATTAGTGTTCACACTAGCGGACGATAACTATAACGATAACTATATTAGTGTTCACACCAGTGGACGATAACTATAACGATAACTATATTAGTGTTCACACCAGCGGACGATAACTATAACGATAACTATATTAGTGTCCACACCAGCGGACGATAACTATAACGATAACTATATTAGTGTTCACACCAGTGGACGATAACTATAACGATAACTATATTAGTGTCCACACCAGCGGACGATAACTATAACGATAACTATATTAGTGTCCACACCAGCGGACGATAACTATAACGATAACTATATTAGTGTTCACACCAGCGGACGATAACTATAACGATAACTATATTAGTGTTCACACCAGTGGACGATAACTATAACGATAACTATATTAGTGTCCACACCAGCGGACGATAACTATAACGATAACTATATTAGTGTTCACACCAGCGCACGATAACTATAACGATAACTATATTAGTGTCCACACCAGCGGACGATAACTATAGCGATAACTATATTAGTGTCCACACCAGCGGACGATAACTATAACTATATTAGTATCCACACCAGCGGACGATAACTATAATGATAACTATATTAGTGTTCACACCAGCGGACGATAACTATAACAATAACTATATTAGCATCCACACCAGCGGACGATAACTATAACGATAACTATATTAGCGTTCACACCAGCGGACGATAACTATAACGATAACTATATTAGTGTCCACACCAGCGGACGATAACTATAACGATAACTATATTAGTGTCCACATCAGTGGACGATAACTATAACGATAACTATATTAGTGTCCACACCAGCGGACGATAACTATAACGATAACTATATTAGTGTTCACACCAGCGGACGATAACTATAACAATAACTATATTAGCATCCTTACCAGCGGACGATAACTATAACGATAACTATATTAGCGTTCACATCAGCGGACGATAACTATAACGATAACTATATTAGTGTCCACACCAGCGGACGATAACTATAACGATAACTATATTAGTGTCCACACCAGCGGACAATAACTATAACGATAACTATATTAGTGTCCACACCAGCTGACGATAACTATAACGATAACTATATTAGTGTCCACACCAGCGGACGATAACTATAACGATAACTATATTAGTGTTCACACCAGCGGACGATAACTATAACGATAACTATATTAGTGTTCACACCAGCGGACGATAACTATATTAGTGTCCACACCAGCGGACGATAACTATAACGATAACTATATTAGTGTCCACACCAGCGGACGATAACTATAACGATAACTATATTAGTGTTCACACCAGCAGACGATAACTATATTAGCGTTCACACCAGCAGATGATAACTATATTAAAGCAGGATGGATTCTGATTGGCTGTCAATGTTTTTATCGGTCATCAGCTGGACAGCTTCTGAAAGTGATTCCAACATCATGGTTTCTCTGTGCTGTTATCATTATAGTTGTGGTGTGAACTCTTTACATTGACTTGACTTGACTTGACATTTAGAAGGATTTTTAGAACTAAATCTTTATCGTTATCTTTATCTTTATAGTTATCGTCCTTACGGGCCTTAAATCCACGGTGAATGTTGAAATGCCGTCTAACTGGATCGTTGTTTCTCCTGTTTCATTTGGCTTAAAACTAAGTCAGATTTGTGTTTTGTATCGGAGAACTCCACCAGACTAGTAATACTATTGGTCGTGTGAACGAGACGATCAGGGTTGCTAAATGCGATGATTCAGATGCAGTCTGAAGCCTATTAATGGTGTGTGTGTGTGTGTGTGTGTGTGTGTGTGTGTGTGTGTGTGTGATGTTTTCATGGCTGTGCTTGTAAGGGAGAGTTGTGTGGCGTGAAACTGAAGATTGCGCTGTGTCTGGTGAGTAAGAACAGGTTATGTTTGTGTGTTTTGCGCTTTGTAGAAACGCACTCGTCACGGTGTTAGGGGTTGCTATGGTTTCCGCTGTTGCTATGGTTACAGTGGGTGTTCAGTTGTGGACCGTGTGAGGTGTGTGTGTGTGGTGTTTGATGCGTGTGTGTGTGTGTTTCAGGCTCAGCTGGCCGAGCTGGAGCAGAGTCAGAGCACTAGCGAGCAGGCGGCCCGCGCGCGCGAGGACGAGAGACTCCGCGTCAGTCTTAGAGAGGCGGAGCGAACGCTAGCCGCGCGAGAGAGAGCGCACCGCCAGCGTGTCAGGGGTCTGGAGGAGCAGGTGTCCACGCTGAAGGAGCAGCTACAGCACGAGATCCGCCGCAGAACGCCCTCGCTAACATGAGCCACATCAACATCTGCACAGCGGCTGCTCCTCAGGATAGATCAGCTGAGTTACTCAAGAGTTCACACAAACATTACAATTATCCCTTAATTTACTTTATAAACTACAATAACTGGCTTACGTCTTACAGAAACGCAGTAGGCCTTTATTAACCCCTGGAGCCGTATGGATTACTTTTATGATGGATATACGCATGCACTTTTTTGGGCTTCAAAATCTCAGGCAACGTTATAACGTTTTGAAGAGCCAGGATATTTTTTAATTTCTGCTGGGCAACGATTAATCACATCCATAATAAAAGTTTGTGTTTACATGATATACTGTATGTGTGTGTACTGTTTATAATTATTTTGTATATATAAATGCACACACTTGCATGTGTTTAAGAATTTGTATTTATTAATATATCAAATAGTTATACATAATATAAATTATGTATAAATATATATATATAGAGGCTATACATGCATGTGTGTGTATTTATATATACAAAATAATTATACACAGTACACACACATATAATATGTAAACAAACTTTTATTTTGGAGGTGATTAATCACAATCTAAACGATTAATCACTGTTTTTAATATAACTCTGATTGTGTTCGTCTGACAGAAGAGTGTCATACACACCCAGGATGAGTTGAGGGAGAGTAAATCACGGACTAATTTTCATATTTTGGTGAACTAAACTTGTAAGGCTTGTTTACACCAAGGACGATAACTATAACAGAAAGAATAGCAGAGAGAAAACGCCTATAACGATAATGCACACAGGAACTTTTTTTTTTTTTTAGCTGATGAACGATAAAAACATTGACAGCCAATCAGAATCCATCCTGCTTAAAGAGCTCGAGCATTTAAAGCGACAGACGACAAAACTGCAGCGCTTATAATAAATAAAGCGATTTAAATTATGTTTATCGTTCTTGGTGTGAACGGGCTTTTAGAGATATTGTGAGTTTTTTTTTTTTTTTTTACAGAATACTGAAAGGTTGAATGTCATGAAACATGTCTGGAAATGTCAGAGTAATATTTACCCCAAAAACAAAAGTATATCAATGGTATTTTGCTTAATGAAGCCTATTTTAGGACCAAGATTTGTTATATTTACGACACTATTATTATAACAATTCATCACATTTTATTATCATAATTCTTTACTGTAATGCAAAAAAAACAAAAAATTCTAGACTTTTTTTTATATGAGGTGAATATATTTCTGCCTAATGATGAACATTCCCTGAACACTGACACATACTCAACACAAATACTTGAATATTTTACTGTAATATTTATGGTTTATGTGAATGCGACTCAGTGAAGTTATCCCTGAGAACCGAGTTTTTAAAACACCTAAAACACAAACATGTTTATCATTTGTTATTCAGTTATTGCTGTGTTTACCTCAGCTGAGTGTTGACAGGTCAGTTTACTGATCAGAGAAATGTAATCTACTCACCCTGCAGTTAAATCC
>NC_138739.1:1760000-1770000 GCF_965113295.1 Leuciscus leuciscus | reverse complement strand
AAATGCATCCAATATGAGATCAATCAGATATAGATAGGCCTACAGACAATAAACAGTATTACAACTTACATTTGCACAAAACAAAAGGCTGCGAATGCACACGCAAACTTATAGTCATGATGAAGGTGTAAAATGGTCCCAAACATAACTCCGGCGCGCTGGCTTTACATGTTTCGCGGTTGAGCAGCGCGCACGCGCATGAAGACCTGCTTAATCGATGATCGATAAGTTGTATCGATTAAATGTATTATCGACAATTAATCGATCGTCGATTAATCGTTGACATCCCTAGTATGAAGTTGACATAACAAAAGTTGAAGTTAAACGCTGGAAAATAGACTAAGCAGCAGCTCAAATATAAGAATTTTGATAATTCCAACACTTCCATTTGTGTTATTTCAGAGTTCATCAACACTTTATTATTCGAACATGAGAATAAGAGTCAGAAAGAAAAGTGAGGAGACTTTTGACTTCAAATCTGAGAAAAACGTCTTATCAAACACTGAAATGTTTTTGCAGAGATCAAGTCAGTTAAAAAACAGAACATTGTGATGTGAACTTCAATGTATTTATTTCAACTTCAAGCATGTATTTATTTAATATACAGAGAGATCTCCAGATAAAACGAGTCAAAGATCTTAAACTCAAACACGTAAGCATATCCGTGTTTATGGAGTGATGAACCGCGAGGATAGTTCAGGTCACATGATCTTTGTCCTGTCTAGAGTGTCTAGGTGTGTGTGTGTGTGTGTGTGTGTGAGCTTTGCAGGAATGAACTCTTCAGTGTTTTACGCTGATGCCGTTTTCTTCTCCTTGTAAGTGGCCATCATCTTCTTGATCTCAGCGATGGCTTTGCCTGGATTCAAACCCTGTGGGACGAGAAACGAGCATCAGAACACATGGAACAGCATCAGAACACATGGAACAGCATCAGAACACATGAACGAGCATCAGAACACATGGAACAGCATCAGAACACATGGAACGAGCATCAGAACACATGGAACAGCATCAGAACACATGGAACAGCATCAGAACACACGGAACGAGCATCAGAACACACGGAACGAGCATCAGAACACACGGAACAGCATCAGAACACACGGAACGAGCATCAGAACACATGGAACAGCATCAGAACACATGGAACAGCATCAGAACACATGGAACAGCATCAGAACACATGAACGAGCATCAGAACACATGGAACAGCATCAGAACACATGGAACAGCATCAGAACACATGGAACAGCATCAGAACACACGGAACGAGCATCAGAACACATGGAACAGCATCAGAACACATGGAACAGCATCAGAACACACGGAACGAGCATCAGAACACACGGAACGAGCATCAGAACACATGGAACAGCATCAGAACACATGGAACGAGCATCAGAACACACGGAACGAGCATCAGAACACATGGAACAGCATCAGAACACATGGAACGAGCTCGCCCTCGTCAGGCGGTTCTGGAGGTCAGTGTGGTTCACCTTTGGGCAGGTTTTGGTGCAGTTCATGATGGTGTGGCAGCGGTACAGAGAGAACGGGTCCTGCAGTTTAGAGAGCCTCTCCTCAGTGAAGTCGTCACGCGAGTCGATCATCCAGCGATACGCCTGAAACACAACAGAGCAAATGGGTGTGACAGCTAACTTTATCTGGACAATAACTTTATTCTAGAGCTGCTGTAAAGCCTAAACAATCTCTATTACTGTAATCTCCTATTATCACTGTAAAGCTGCTGTGAAACATCTATATTGTTAAAGCGCTGTATAAATGAAGGAGACTTGACAAAAACTGACGGCTGGCTCAGGCTCTGCAGTGTGTTTGGCACTAGTTGGACTTTTTTTGGCCAATTTTGGCCGTCTGTGAGAAAGATCACTCTGATTGGCTGTTCAGCTCAGCGAATCAGTGCTCGAGAAGATGAAAGTGAGCAAACGACCCAGTCTTAAAATAAGCAAATATTCTCATAATGACACGACCATCTGAGAGGAAGAAAGTTACCACTAACTTAAAATCAGATCAACGTGTGATCGTCAACCAGTGGATCTCTGAGCTGAGTGAGTGAGTGGAGGCGGGGCTCATTTGCATATTCATAGAACCGCGCATACTAAATGAGGCAAGGGTGTTGAGTTACATTCAAGATTTTTTTAAGACATGACGATTTTTTTTCAAAGAAAACACGTTTAAATGTCATTTTGGTGATCAAAGATGAGTTTAAGGGATAACTAAGTGGGACTTTAAGTGTCAGTATTTTAATGCTGAATATGATCTACTGCCCCCTGCTGGCGGAGACCGGTGTTTCCTCTAACGCAGTTCAAGCACAACTTTTTCGTCCAGACACAGCCGACGTGAGGCAACATATTCGTCTTTCTTCATCACTCGTGGGTTTGGTGCGTCACGGCCAAATAAACGAAAACTCAGTTGTCATTCACTCGCCTTCGTGTCGTTCCAAACCCACAAGACTTTCGTTCATCTCTGAAATACAAATCTGAGAGATTCATGTTCCTCCACTGAAAGTCTGTTCACCCACAATAAGTCCATATGAATGGAGTACATTAATCCAAGAGACTTTCTAGTAGAGATGCACAGATTTGAACATTTTTGCCGATAACTCTGTATTTGAAAACTGATAACCGATATATAGGCTGATAAATCTAAATCCAAATTTTCATATAATTTTTGAGAGCCTGATTACAAAAACAAAAGTCTCACCATTAAAATCCATGTCCAAAACACACAATTATAATGATGTTCAGACAGTTTTCTGTAGCCGATACGACAGACTTGCTCTGCACACCGTATTCTCCTTTCTGAAGTGATTCCAATCATATTTCAAGCAATTCAAACCCATCATGTTGAACAGTCGCATCTGAAGAGTCTCAGCTGGAGGAAATAATACATTACTTATCGGTTTTAATATATTGGCCAAATTGTAATATCGGTCCGATAACCATAACATTTAAAATTAACATATATTGGCCCGGTTTCACAGACAGGGCTTAGACTAAGCCAGGATTAGACCATAGATCAATTAGGACATTTAAGTAATTTTTATAAACATGCTTAGAAAAAAACATTACCGATGTGCATCTTAAAACTAAAAAGGCACTGATATATTTTTAAGATCAGTCAGTGCAAGTTTATTTCAGTGGAAACAGCTCAGACTTACATTTTAGTCTAGGACTAGTCTTAAGCCCTGTCTGTGAAACCAGGGGATTGTTTGATAAGCGAGATCTCTGATTGTAGTCCTTGATTTGAACACCAAAAAAGTTGTGCTTGAAAAGTCCCGGAAGTCCCGCTAGCAGACAAACGGCTAGTAGCGACATCAGCTGCAATCCACCTGTCACTCAAGTAGCCACGCCCTTAATTATGCAGAACTTTAAGGCTTAATATCATTTAAACGAATAAGTTATAAAAAAATCCAAATTAGCTTTATAGACCAAAACCACTTTCTGCACCAGACTGTACACATGTGTTTCTGCTGTAGAGTTGTGTATATTAACATGGGGGTTTATGGGATTGAGTCTCTTCTGCAGCCTCTAGTGGCCAGTGGATGAACTGCAGTTTAATCACTCAGTGTTGAGAGAGAGAGAGAGAGAGTGTGTGTGTGTGCGTCAGAGAGAGAGAGAGAGAGAGAGAGAGAGAGAGAGAGAGAGAGTGTGTGTGTGTGCGTCAGAGAGAGAGAGAGAGAGAGAGAGAGAGAGAGTGTGTGTGTGTGTGTGCGTCAGAGAGAGAGAGAGTGTGTGTGTGTGTGTGCGTGCGTCAGAGAGAGAGAGAGAGGGAGAGAGAGAGTGCATCAGAGAGAGAGAGAGAGAGAGAGAGTGAGTGAGTGTGTGTGTGTGTGTCAGAGAGAGAGAGAGAGAGAGAGAGAGAGAGTGTGTGTGCGTCAGAGAGAGAGAGTGTGTGTGTGTGCGTCAGAGAGAGAGAGAGAGAGAGAGAGAGTGTGTGCGTCAGAGAGAGAGAGAGAGAGAGAGAGTGTGTGCGTCAGAGAGAGAGAGAGAGAGAGTGTGTGTGTGTGTGCATCAGAGAGAGAGAGAGAGAGAGTGTGTGTGCGTCAGAGAGAGAGAGAGAGAGAGAGAGAGAGAGAGAGAGAGTGTGTGTGCGTCAGAGAGAGAGAGAGAGAGAGAGAGAGACTGGGAGGTTCTGCTTGGAGTGATAAAAACTACAGATATAAAAAAAATAAACTCTAAAATAATGTTTAATTGTCTTGGTTTGGACCTGCATGATGTTTGGAGGATGTGTGTGTGTGGACTGACCTGCATGAGGACGGCCGGGCCCAGATACTTGTCTCCGTTCCACCAGTAACTGGGACAGCTGGTGCTGCAGCACGCACACAAGATACACTCGTACAGGCCGTCCTGACACACACACACACACACACACACACACACACACACACACACACACAGTGAGACCACAGATCTGTGTGTGTGTGTGTGTGGGAGAGAGACTGTGTGTGAGTGTGAGTGAGTGTGAGTGTGTGTGTGTGTGTGTGTGAGACAGTGAGTGTGAGTGTGAGAGTGTGTGTGAGTGAGTGAGTGAGTGAGTGAGTGTGAGTGAGTGAGTGAGTGAGTGAGTGAGTGAGTTAGTGTGTGTGTGTGTGTGAGTGTGTGTGTGTGAGTGTGTGTGTGTGTGTGTGTGTGTGTGTGTGTGAGTGAGTGAGTGTGTGTGTGTGTGAGAGACAGTGTGAGTGTGTGTACCAGCTTCTCTCGGTCCTCCACACTCTGCAGGTACTGCTCTTTCCCCTCTCTGGACTCGTCCTTCTTCTTCAGGTACGGCTCGATGGATTTATACTGAGCGTAGAAGTTGCTCATGTCCTGCAGGAGACAGACAGTGATCACTCACACACACACACACACACACACACTCACTCACTCACACTCACTCTCACACACACACACACACACTCTCACACACACACACACACACACACACACACACTAACTCACTCACTCACTCACTCACTCACTCACTCACTCACTCACTCACTCACTCACTCACACACACTCTCACACACACTCACACTCACACACACTGTCTCACACACACACACACTCACCCACTCACACACACACACACTCACCCACTCACACACTCGGCTGGGGTTCAGATACGCACCGGCACCAGGTCCTTCACCACGTACATGTGCGGCAGCGGGTAGATCTTCGTCACTTTGCTGGTGTTGGTGTCGATCTTGTTCAGACACGCTAACGTGTTTCCGCCGTTGATGTTCATAGCGCAAGATCCACAGATTCCTGCAGAACAGATCAGGGCTTCATGGATGCAACGTAAACATAATTTGGTACCATAAAAATGCAAAATATTAAATAAAAAACATTATCGAACTAAAATATAATACATTCATTTAATTGAAAAAAAAAACACATTTGGTTTAGTTGTGAGCGCGGCGATGGACCGCTAGCGCGTCTCACCCTCTCTGCAGGAGCGCCGGAACGTCAGCGTCCCGTCCATCTCGTTCTTGATCTTAATGAGCGCGTCCAGAACCATCGGCCCGCAGCTGAGAGACACAACACACACTCAGTCACGCACACACACTCTACGACTCTGAGCGACGGCGGCTCCACTCACGTGTTGAGGTCGATCTCGTACGTCTGCATGCGCGGTTTGTCCCCGACGGTGTCCGGATCCCAGCGGTAGATCTGGAACGTCTTGATCCTGGGCTGAGCCGCGGGAGCCGCTACTGTCTGCGCGAACCGCACCGCCTGGAGAACAACAACACGCATTACTGACACTGCCCTCTGGTGGTCACAGGCGGAACTACAGCACTGTCACCAAACACACGTTACTGACACTGCCCTCTGGTGGTCACAGGCGAAACTACAGCACTGTCACACACACGCGCGTTACTAACACTGACCTCTGGTGGTCACAGGCGGAACTACAGCACTGTCACACACACACACGCGTTACTAACACTGACCTCTGGTGGTCACAGGCGGAACTACAGCACTGTCACCAAACATGCGTTACTGACACTGCCCTCTGGTGGTCACAGGCGAAACTACAGCACTGTCACACACACACGCGTTACTAACACTGACCTCTGGTGGTCACAGGCGGAACTACAGCACTGTCACACACACACGCGTTACTGACACTGCCCTCTGGTGGTCACAGGCGGAACTACAGCACTGTCACCAAACATGCGTTACTGACACTGCCCTCTGGTGGTCACAGGCGAAACTACAGCACTGTCACACACACACGCGTTACTAACACTGACCTCTGGTGGTCACAGGCGGAACTACAGCACTGTCACACACACACGCGTTACTGACACTGCCCTCTGGTGGTCACAGGCGGAACTACAGCACTGTCACACACACACACACACACACACACACACGCATTACTGACACTGCCCTCTGGTGGTCACAGGCGGAACTACAGCACTGTCACCAAACATGCGTTACTGACACTGCCCTCTGGTGGTCACAGGCGAAACTACAGCACTGTCACACACACACGCGCGCGTTACTAACACTGACCTCTGGTGGTCACAGGCGGAACTACAGCACTGTCACACACACACACGCGTTACTAACACTGACCTCTGGTGGTCACAGGCGGAACTACAGCACTGTCACACACACGCGTTACTAACACTGACCTCTGGTGGTCACAGGCGGAACTACAGCACTGTCACACACACACACGCGTTACTAACACTGACCTCTGGTGGTCACAGGCGGAACTACAGCACTGTCACACACACACACACGCGTTACTGACACTGACCTCTGGTGGTCACAGGCGGAACTACAGCACTGTCACACACACACGCGTTACTAACACTGACCTCTGGTGGTCACAGGCGGAACTACAGCACTGTCACACACACATACGCGTTACTAACACTGACCTCTGGTGGTCACAGGCGGAACTACAGCACTGTCACCAAACATGCGTTACTGACACTGCCCTCTGGTGGTCACAGGCGGAACTACAGCACTGTCACACACACACACACGCGTTACTGACACTGACCTCTGGTGGTCACAGGCGGAACTACAGCACTGTCACACACACACGCGTTACTAACACTGACCTCTGGTGGTCACAGGCGGAACTACAGCACTGTCACACACACACGCGTTACTAAAGGCTGATTTATACTTCTGCGTCAGACCTACGCCGGAGCCTCTATGCTGTAGGCAACGCGTTGGTTTTCATTTATACTTCTGCGTCGTTGTCCGCGTTTGACGCGCAATTACACTTGCAGAGGGAGCGGTCCTAGCAGACCAATCACAGCGCTTGCGTCCGCGTAGAGTTGACGCGTTGTTACATTTTTGGAGAGGTGCACGTCAGGGTACGCCGAAGGGTACGCGCACTACACACAGCCTACGACGTAGCTACGGCATAAGTTCGACGCAGAAGTATAAATTGGGCTTAACACTGACCTCTGGTGGTCACAGGCGGAACTACAGTACTGTTACACACACACATGCGTTACTAACACTGACCTCTGGTGGTCACAGGCGGAACTACAGCACTGTCACACACGCGTTACTGACACTGACCTCTGGTGGTCACAGGCGGAACTACAGCACTGTCACACACACGCGTTACTGACACTGACCTCTGGTGGTCACAGGCAGAACTACAGCACTGTCACACACACACACGTGTTACTAACACTGACCTCTGGTGGTCACAGGCAGAACTACAGCACTGTCACACACACACACGCGTTACTGACACTGACCTCTGGTGGTCACAGGCGGAACTACAGCACTGTCACACACACGTTACTGACACTTTTAATTCAGCTCTAAATATCTTACATTGTGTGTGTTTGACCTCTTGTGGATAATAATAATATAAGATGATATTTCATAACTCTAGATGGCCTTATAGCTCTATAAGGAGCAAATGAGCTGTTCCTCTGGGTCCTAAAGTCAGTTCACTTCAGTATTCATTCAGATACACATGTACAGGGACGGACTGACAATCTGTGCGTTCTGGAAAAGTCCAGAACGGCCGTCCAACCGAGGGCCGTCGGCACAAAAAAAAAAGTATAATAAAGCAATATGAACAGCCAACAGCAGGGGCACTAAAACGATCACTTAGCCTATATGCTACGTTTAAAAAAAAAAAAAACTGAGGAAGAAGAGTAGGCCTACTAGCCAATGACAGAAAGTTCGTTTAAGGCTTACCTATAGCCTACTGCATTTTTAAATTTGCTTACATTATATTTGAATAGTTAAGTTATAGTAGCCTATATAGCAGTGGTCTCCAACGTGGTGCCTGTGAGTTGCCCGCTAAACACATTTTATTAAAAGCCCCAACTTGCCAATAGCGATCCACTGTAATTCGGGGCTCCAGACTTCGACTAAATGGTATAATTTTGCGACCTTTTTTTGTGCCGGTGCAACTAAACATTTGCACTTTTGCCTCTACAAAATTACCAAACTCTCTTTGATTATACACTGTCATTTGCGTTGCGTGTGAGAAACATCAAATGGCAAACGCTCAAAAAGCGGAACAAAACTTGTTTGATCTGAGCAGCGCGGAGCATTATCAGCTCGGCCCAAAGAACAGCGATCACGGACAAAGCAGATCTCGATCACCCGGACATTATTACACAGAGCTGTGCGATCCACTGAGAAGCAGTTCAATTCAGCGCAGAATTCTCTCTATTATAAACCCACAGATGACTATGTGATTTATGCTTGATAAAAGCCAGATGAAACAGCGCTGATATTCTCAACATATTGACGCAAAAAACAGGAGAAACATTGTTTCAAGAACAAACCAGTTGGAAGACATTTCACTCCACAACTTATGAATTAACTGTAGTAAAACTGTAGTAAAACAAACTTTTTTTGGCAGAAATGTGACTGTATATATTCATATAAAAAATGCTGTTATATAGTCATGTATGAATCTATTAAATGTAATGCAGTAATGTTTTTGTTTAGAAGTTATGGAAGTTTATTTATTTATTTTTGCATTTCTAAATACTAAATGTTTGGGCTACTGTTTTTGATAACACATACAATAGGTTTATAGAAAATCCAAAAAAAGATCAATAAATATTTTCATTATTTTTCAGGAATTGTTGATAAAAAAAAAAAAAAAAATGTAACGCTTGTAAGTCTGAACCAGAATATCAGGATATTTTATTATTTTGCATATGATGGTGAAAAGTAAAAAAGCACCACCATGTTATATGTCTAATAAATATTTTAGAGTATACACACACTCGCACACAAAAAGGTTGGAGACCCCTGGTATATAGTAACTATATGTTTTATAATTACAAGTTTGTGTAATTTGGGGTTTCTGTAGCCAGTGACACTTCATTATTTGTATTTGATAGCATTGCACTTTTTTTATTTTCTTTGAAGGCTGAGGCTTCATTAATAAACACAACCCCAAAATTATCATCATTGGTTTTGAGATGTTACTTGCTTGTCTGATAGGCTACAGTATGTGGAATAGTATCAGGACATCCTGGCTAGTGTCTGTCGCACACGGCTAGAGGTGAATGGCCGGATGATGGGCCTATTTGGGAGAAAGTCCAGGGCTGTTTTTTAGCCCCAGTCCATCCCTGAACATGTACATTATACAATCATTTTTTGGTAAAGTTTTAGCATTATTAATTCTTAATATAATTAATATTAATATAATTCTGACACAAGGATTTGTTACTTTTTTAAATTTCTACCACAAAACTCCTCGAATCCATTCATTTTTGTGTGTGTATTTGTGGTTCAAGTGCGACAAATGCCCATTTAAAATAATAATAAATCTAACATATTTCCCGGCTCAGGATGACCCGAGGGAAGGACGAGATCAACACATGTCACGTGATCACTAATGAACTGACGGGTGTAAAGCTGGGACTGTTTATTATGAACATCATCAGCTCTGATATAGTAACATATAAAATGCTTTCTAATGGATAAAATACGTCACATTATATTGTATATCAGTGCTCACATCATCACTCTATAATATAAAACAG
>NC_138739.1:1742500-1755000 GCF_965113295.1 Leuciscus leuciscus | reverse complement strand
GACTAATACATAAAGAGTGTCATTTCATCCTGATTCTTCTTTCTTTATTAAATGCCATGAGAACAAGAGGTATTACATATTCACATCATCACATTAACATTAGCTGCCAGGAAATGAAAAAAATAGAAAAAAGACATCTCCAGTGCTCTCAAAGCTTTACATGTTTTCAGCGCTTTTTGGTTTTTTGTTTGTTCCACAAGATTTACATATAATTTAAATTCATTCTTAAAATGTGAAAAAATTTGGTTTGCATTGAGCCACTTATCAGAATCAGAAAGAGCTTTATTGCTGAGTGTGCTTGCACCCACAAGGAATTTTTCTTGGTACTGAAGCTTCCAGTGCACATATACAAATACAACAAGAAACATAGTAATACAAATTCTAAGAATAAAATATATTAAAAAAAATAAAAATAGTATAAAAAGTAAAAAAAGGGGTCACAGTTGGGTTTAGTCTGAATAAACATTTACAGATTATGAACATATTTACAGTATTTTGAGTAGTATGAATAATATAAATATAAATATCACCTGAGTTAAGAGAATATTGCACTAGACAGTGGGAGTATTGCACTTACAGGCATATGCCTTGGGGGGCATGTTAAGTGTTCAGAAGGGAAATGGCCTGTGGAAAGAAACTGTTCCTGTGCCTGGATGTTCTTGTGGCCAGTGATCTGTGTCGCCGTCCTGACGGTAACAGTTCAAACAGGGGGTGTCCAGGGTGAGTGGAGTCTGTGATGATTTTACCTGCTCTCTTCCTCACTCTGGAAGAGTACAGGTCCTGGAGGGTTGGCAGGGGGGCACCAATAATCCTCTCTGCTGTCCGGACTGTCCGTTGTAGTCTCCTGATGTCCGATTTGGTAGCTGAACCAAACCAGACAGTGATGGAAGTGCTTAAAACAGACTCAATGACGGCTGAGTAGAACTGGATCAGCAGCTCCTGTGGCAGATTGAACTTCTTCAGCTGGCGAAGGAAGTACAGTCTCTGCTGGGCCTTTTTCACAATGGAGTCAATGTGATTTGCCCACTTCAGGTCCTGGGAGATGGTAGAGCCCAGGAACCTGAATGACTCCACTGCTTCCACAGTGCTGTTCATGATGGTGAGAGGGGGAGTGCTGGGGATTTTCTCCTGAAATCCACAATCATCTCCACTGTTTTGAGCGTGTTCAGCTCAAGGTTGTTAGATTTAGAATGGACTTATTTATGGACTTATTTTTATGTAAATGGTATTTTCCTAACAAAATAACTGTAATAGTTTGTTCTTTACATTCCAAACGGTCATTCTGAGTATAAAACAGCACATCAAATACACACATTTCTATCATACGCTTCAGTTTTCTGCTCATAAATGTTTCTAAATCTTTTCACAATAATCTTGAGTAAATACAGTGAAATACCGGACGCAAAATACTTTCTTTTTCTAGTGCACAGAATTCACAGGTATGCGAAATATTAAAGCTTAAATCTTTCCAAAACATGTTTAGCAGGATCAATTCTGTGAAGTATTTTGTAAGACACTTCCTTAATTTTGTTATTAACACAAAACTTATTTGGCAATTTCCATAGATCATTTTTTTATGCTTTATTTGAACATCCAGTTTACAGTGTGAAACAACTAAACTACAACACAACAATAATTATATTAAGAATAACAAGAATATAAATAAAAGAGAACACTTTCAGCAACACCACAGAACAGAACACAGAACTAGATGGTGGAATGAACAAGAATGGGTAAAATAAGAAAGAAACAGGGCATTACTTAAATTAAAAGAAATGTAAACATTAATTAAGCTAAAAAGTTTGTAGGTCGTGCAGATTATACATGTTCTTGTGCTTTAGTGTAAGAGAGGATGAAACTGAAATCAAGTAATGTTTTATCTCATGTAAGAATACCAAAAAAAGATGTTTACAATTTGAAAACTTACATGTATGAATATAAAATCTACATAGGAAAATAATTCGATTTATTATAAAGCAGGCATTTAATCCGCTTCAAAGAAAATCCAATAATAACAGTTTTGGGATTCATTGAGAAATGAAAGATATTGCAACCAACTAACATCTTTCCAGAGTTGCAGACTATTAGATAATTTTTTTCTCCCTGTTATTAAACGCATGTGATGACGCAAGAATCGCGCAGAGGCTTTCAGGCCTCTTTCGGCCGCCGTACACCGTGAGGGGGGCGTGGCTTCCTCTCTGACCTTCTGGAAGGACGCGTGCGTCGGCCAATCAGCGTGGAGCGGCTGCGCGTGAGGAGCACAGCGCATGCGCAGAGCGCGGCGTGACACTCGCGTGCAGTGGAAGTGTGTCCGTGCCCGGTGGTTCGGTGTCTGTCAGTGGAACATGTCGTGGCTGTTCGGGCTCAATAAAGGTCAGAGTGTCGGCCCGCCGGAGGGCCCGGTTCCGCCCGCTCCCCCCCCTCCCCCCGGGGGCTCCGGTTCCGGTTCGGCGGATAAACCCAAGGACAAATGGAGCAACTTCGACCCGACGGGGCTGGAGCGCGCGGCGCAGGCGGCCAAAGACCTGGACCGGTCCCGTGAGTGCCAGAACCGAGCGCGTTTATGACGCGACGCGCTTCATTCATTCATTCATTCGTTATAATAACTGCAGTGTTGCGATGTCATGAGCATATGAAGGACATTAGGTCAAAGGTCACGCTAGATGAATGCCCTAATGTGTGTACTACAGTGATGTTGTTGATGAGGTTTGACCCCTGTGACCTCAGGTCATGCCAAAGAAGCGCTGGATCTCGCGCGCATGCAGGAGCAAACCGTCCAGATGGAGCACCAGAGCAAAGTGAAGGTATGAGATGTTCTCTCAGCGATCACGATGCAGTTTAATAAGCACTCTAACTCTAGATGTTTACATGACAGCGATGCATTAGAAATGAAAACGCTTTTCTTTTGCGCTTTTCACATACAGGTGACAACAAAAATAGTGAAGTTCGCACCGCAACTATGATTAAATAGTTAAATAAAAAATGTAAAATGACACTTAAAAACATTAACAGCCAATTATTAGAGCTGCACGATTAATCGCAATAAAACCGCGCGTGATTTGGCAAAGGCTGCGATTATCTTCAGCGCAGCTTGTTAGTGGAGTGCGGCTGATCGGTAGTAAATACTGCATCTGAACACCAGAGGGCGCTCTCTCTCACACACACGATACATGCAGAAGTACAATAACGCACATCATTCCAGGACATCCCTATCGCTGTATCTGAATAACCAGAAGATTGAAACGCTTTGATTAAACATGACTTATAAACACACGACTGCCTTATTCTGTGTCAGAAGCTCATCATCTCACAGAAGTATGGAAGGCATTTTCTGCCAAATTTAAATAAATAAATTAAATGATTAAAATTAAAACCAGATCAACGATTTCATTACAGAAAACTGTATGACGTGTATGACAATACAAGTCAATGGAGTTGGACAAAAACTACGATAAAACCTGTTGGAAAGCATCTTTTGCAGCGATTTTTGTGTGAGCATATCAGTGAACACCCCTGACCACTCGGTGAGTTTCACGTCTTTGTAAACGAAAGTTTAATGCGTTTTAGGAAGGATTATTCCAGTGCACCTATGCAACCATTGTGGAGGTGGGGGGGGGGGGGGTGCTACCACAGAAACCGAAAATTCTCGGGCCAGCAGCATTTGTCCAAATTTCAATCTTAACCATTGTATTTCATCAGAAACGATCTGAAAACAGGGCTTTAAGTGTAAAATACCGAACTTGTCCTTTAAGACAGTCTTTGTCTCCATCTAATGGAGAAATAATGTAACTTCTTCTGTTGCTTTATGGTCAGGGACTATTTTTTTTTTCTCCAGCGTAAGGAATTGGCTTTTAGTGATTAATTTTACTTCATGATAGTTGCATAGATACATATGTTTCGGGATTAATATTTGTATTGCGTGGTAACTGTTTTATAAAATCAATAAGGTACTCTAGGCTAGTGCTGTATCTGAATAAGTCACGGCTGAAGGGCGTTGTTAGGCACGACGCGGATATGAAACATTGGCCGAGGTTCTCGGTTAAAGCTAGCGGGTATTAATGTCTGGCTATAATTGTTGTAGAAATTGTGTTACTAAGACCTTTGTACACCCAAATAGTTGAATTTCTAAAACAGCCTAATACATGAATGAACCTCATCGTCGATTATGGTCTAGTCTGAGTCTAACATCATAACTAACATGGTCAGGCTGGTTGTGTCCATGTTCTAATGTTGCGGCAGCTTCCCGCAAAAGCTCACTAACAGATTTCGCCATATCTCGTCGTCTCGATGACAATATAATCACATTTAAATAATTTCGTTTCACACATTCGACTCATGCACACGGGACGTCGACGACTTCGCTTTACAGAAGGCGTGTCTCAGCACCGGTACTAGAATAAGCCACACCCACTCATTAACATAGAATTTGCATGCAGGTTGTCTTTGAAAATGAAAACAAAAATGAAAACTGTGAAATAAAAGAGGAATTAAAATTAAAATTAAAACGAAAATTGACATTTGTATTTGAATTGTGTCACTATTATTGCGTGAGCGTTACTAAAGAGCATTGGAAAAACTGTATTTGTAGTTTCTTTTTCACGTTTGGCTTTTCATTTTAATATTGGCAGTCTTGCCTCGAGACTGTAGTGGAAATGAAATGTGAAATCACCAATTGCATTATATTTTTTAAATTTGACAGGGATAATGCTGTGAAAATGAAATCATTTAATTTTATTCTCAATTTTGTCACATATTTTGCATACAGTTCTCTGTAATGAAATTGTTAATCTGGTTTTAATTTTAATAATTTTATTTATTTAAATTTGGCAGAAAATGCCTTCCATACAGAAGGAGGAGCTCAGCTGTCCTTATGAAGAGAGTTTGGAGTAAATGCATGTTATTAAAAAGAGTTTCATAAATGCTTCTCATGTCTGGAAAGATGTTTGATGCGTGTTGCTTTTTCAAATGCATGTTATAAGTGACTCAAACTCACAGTGCTTTCAGATGGAGCAGCGTTTACTGAGCCGGACGTCACTGACAAGCTGCGCATAACAAATAATTGCAGCCTTTGCGATTTCAAAATCGCGATAAGCCAAAGTGATTTAAGTGCGATTACATGTAAATTGCGATTAATCGTGCAGCACTAATTACAACCCATCCAGCTTTACTAGGTGCATTCATGGCAATTAATATAGTTATCGTCCGCTGGTGTGAACGCTAATATAGTTATCGTTATAGTCATAGTTCTGGGAGTAATGGTGTCTGATGGTTGATCTACACACTGTATGGTTCATGTTGATGTTGTCGTGGTGCAGGAGTACGAGGCGGCGCTGGAGCAACTGAAGGGCGAGCAGATCCGCGTTCAGGGAGAAGAACGCAGGAAGACTCTGAACGAGGAGACCAAACAACACCAGGCGGTGAGACCTCACACTGATGATGATGATGATGGTGATGATGATGATGATGATGGTGATGATGATGATGATGGTGGTGATGATGATGGTGGTGATGATGATGGTGGTGATGATGATGGTGATGATGATGATGGTGATGGTGATGATGATGATGGTGATGATGATGATGTGTTCTTCCACAGAGAGCTCAGTATCAGGATAAACTGGCGCGGCAGCGGTACGACGACCAGCTCCGACAGCAGGTGTGTGTGTGTGTGTGTGTGTGTGTGTGTGTGTTTGTCTACAGATTCACTCACACTCTTGATCCACACAATTATTACATTGTTTAAATTAATACCTATTTCACTAACTTTGATTTAGTAAATGAACATTTCTGAAGTGCATAACTCAGACCTCTGTAAGCTGTAACGTGGACTCAGGCACTCTCTGTAAAGCTGCTCTGAAACGATGTGTGTTGTGAGAAGCGCTATACAAATAAACGTGAACTGAATTGAGTGTGACTCTACCTTCTGTTCTCCTACAGCAAATCCTGAACGATGAGAACCTGCGCAAACAGGAAGAGTCGGTGCAGAAGCAGGAAGCCATGAGGAGAGGTGAATCTCACACCAACCATTTGTGTAATTCTGAAGAAATCAATGTTTGTCTTCGTAACCGAGACGTGTTCTGGTGTGTGTTCCTGTAGCCACCATCGAGCACGAGATGGATCTGCGGCACAAGAACGAGATGTTGCGTGTGGAGGCGGAGTCTAAAGCTCGCGCGCGCGTGGAGAGGGAGAACGCTGACATCATCCGCGAGCAGATACGCCTGAAGGCGGCCGAGCACAGACAGACCGTACTCGAGTCCATACGGTACACTCTTACAAACAACCCAAAGGCTGGGTCAATATAGGACAGGTCACATGTTGCATAGTTGATCCATTATATACTAAAGTACTGGCTCTTTTTTAAATATTTTAACCCATACATGAATGAATGTCTACGGATTAACTTAAATCCTCTAAACCTTTTTAAAATGCTCGATATAACCACCGGCTTGCATGATAATTCCTTTATTTTCAATCATATTTTACAGTATAGTATATTTTATATAATTTTGAATGCATATTGACTACATTTAAGCTCGCTTAACAAATATTAGATGTAAAAATTAAAACATTTAAAAGTAATTCCAGTGTAATGGCCCAGTCTGTGTTGTCTTGTTTCCACTGTAACGCACTGGATCTCGTGAGCTCGTGTTCAGCAGAGGAACTTATAACTCCAGACAGCCAGTGTTTCACTCGTAGAAGAAATAAGCTGTGACTCCATAACCTGTCCATACAGTGGACAGTTCTGACAACATATTTTAACATATGTATTTATATTCTATATCTTTTTTAATGAAATCATAAAATTTTATGCAAGGCATCAGGCGTTTCCTTCGTTACGTCTGACCCAGAATCTGTGTATCGCAAAACTACCCAAACACTGGGTTGTTACGTCTGACCCAGGATCTGAGTAACACAAAAACTGCCCAAACACTGGGTTGTTATGTCTGACCCTGGATCTGGGTTACACAAGAACTACCCAAACACTGGGTTGTTACCATAGACTGTAAATAAATATGGACGTAGTGTCCGTGACGTCACCCGTAGGTTTCTGAAGAGCATTTTTGAAGCCTAAAGTGGGCGGAGTCGGCCGTCGCCATCTTGGCCTTGCGTCACCTTGTGTCACTCCTGGATAACAGAAAATGGGCAAAGAGGCGGGGCGTGAGTAGCCTGGCTACCAGAGTTAGCTCAGGGAAGTAATGCTATATGCTACTGACAGTACCAAGTCTGCGACTGCACAGGGCCTCGCGCTAAAGTGACAGTTGATGATGTAAAGCCAATTAAAAGTTCCTGTTTTTGCCCTTCGAAATATTATAATAGTTAAAAGACATGGCTACAAGTGAGACTGTGTATCGTGATTCTGTACTATTCTACTAGTTGAAAATGTATTATGCAGTAACTTAATATGAGAGAGTGTGTGTGACAGTGATTTATGTGCATACATGTCAGTACACTTTTTTATAGTCTATGGTCCGTCAGCGCGGCATCGCTCGTCAAGTTCGTAGAGAGCTTATTCAGTCCATTTTAAATTCTGATTTGGCCGCCTCTCAAATGGGTTAAACCATAGATATATTACCTATGAAGTTCAAGTACGTTAAATGCGCTAGAAATCCGCGCTCATTCAAGGATGTGCATTTATTACATGGACGGAGAAAGCGCCGACACCTGCAGGATTTCATCTGACGGAACATAAGCATATTATAATCTATCTGTTCCGTGAGAGCAGAACGAACAAGCCTTTATATCTATAGATGTTTTTAAATCTGAAAACTCAAAAAATCAACGAAATTGTCAGACATCCATTAGTGCAAGTTCACAGAGGAAAACAACTGAAATCAACGCTGGTTGTTCTCTCGAACGACACTTCACGACAACGACGGAATCCTAAACCGTGGGCGAAGTAATGGGTGTATTAAATTGTATGAAATAATCCCTAGAAAAGCACAAACACTGCAGAGATGGCAAGTTCAGCAGCTAAAATTTGCTGAGGTGAAGTGACGCAGGCACGCAGCTAACAGCAGACAAACGGCTAGCATTGACATCAGTGGGAATCCACCTGTCACTCAAAAGTGGACACACCCTTAATTATGCAGAACTTTAAATATTAATCAACTAAACGGATGAGTTATAAAAAAATGCACCCCCCTCACAGTTGTCATGAAGGGCAAAATTAGCTGTATAGACCAAAGCCACATAGAGATCCAGGCTGTAAACATGTTTTTTTCTGCTGTAAAGTTGGTAATTTTAACATGGGGGAGATACAGATCTGACTCACTTCTGCAGCCAGCCTCAAGCGGCCAGTCAATGAATTGCAGTTTAACTCACTTCCGTGTTGGTTTCAAGAGAGAGACGGGGAGGTTGCCGCTTGGTTGTTACGTCTGACCCAGGATCTGAGTAACACAAAAACTACCCAAACACTGGGTTGTCACGTCTGACCCAGAATCTGGGTTACACAAGAACTACCCAAACACTGGGTTGTTACGTCTGACCCAGGATCTGAGTAACACAAAAACTGCCCAAACACTGGGTTGTTACGTCTGACCCAGGATCTGAGTAACACAAAAACTACCCAAACACTGGGTTGTTACGTCTGACCCAGAATCTGGGTTACACAAGAACTACCCAAACACTGGGTTGTTACGTCTGACCCAGAATCTGGGTTACACAAGAACTACCCAAACACTGGGTTGTTACGTCTGACCCAGGATCTGAGTAACACAAAAACTGCCCAAACACTGGGTTGTTACGTCTGACCCAGGATCTGAGTAACACAAAAACTACCCAAACACTGGGTTGTTACGTCTGACCCAGGATCTGTGTAACAAAAACTGCCCAAACACTGGGTTGTTATGTCTGACCCAGGATCTGAGTAACACAAAAACTACCCAAACACTGGGTTGTTACGTCTGACCCAGGATCTGAGTAACACAAAATCTGCCCAAACACTGGGTTGTTATGTCTGACCCTGGATCTGAGTAACACAAAAACTGCCCAAACACTGGGTTGTTACGTCTGACCCAGGATCTGAGTAACACAAAAACTGCCCAAACACTGGGTTGTTATGTCTGACCCTGGATCTGAGTAACACAAAAACTGCCCAAACACTGGGTTGTTACGTCTGACCCAGGATCTGAGTAACACAAAAGCTACCCAAACACTGGGTTGTTACGTCTGACCCAGGATCTGAGTAACACAAAAACTGCCCAAACACTGGGTTGTTACGTCTGACCCAGGATCTGAGTAACACAAAAACTGCCCAAACACTGGGTTGTTACGTCTGACCCAGGATCTGTGTAACACAAAAACTGCCCAAACACTGGGTTGTTACGTCTGACCCAGGATCTGAGTAACACAAAAACTGCCCAAACACTGGGTTGTTACGTCTGACCCAGGATCTGAGTAACACAAAAACTGCCCAAACACTGGGTTGTTACGTCTGACCCAGGATCTGAGTAACACAAAAACTGCCCAAACACTGGGTTGTTACGTCTGACCCAGGATCTGTGTAACACAAAATCTGCCCAAACACTGGGTTGTTACGTCTGACCCAGGATCTGAGTAACACAAAAACTGCCCAAACACTGGGTTGTTACGTCTGACCCAGGATCTGAGTAACACAAAAACTGCCCAGACACTGGGTTGTTACGTCTGACCCAGGATCTGTGTAACAAAAACTGCCCAAACACTGGGTTGTTACGTCTGACCCAGGATCTGAGTAACACAAAAACTGCCCAAACACTGGGTTGTTACGTCTGACCCAGGATCTGTGTAACACAAAAACTGCCCAAACACTGGGTTGTTACGTCTGACCCAGAATCTGGGTTACACAAGAACTACCCAAACACTGGGTTGTTACGTCTGACCCAGGATCTGAGTAACACAAAAACTACCCAAACACTGGGTTGTTACGTCTGACCCAGGATCTGAGTAACACAAAAACTGCCCAAACACTGGGTTGTTACGTCTGACCCAGGATCTGTGTAACACAAGAACTACCCAAACACTGGGTTGTTACGTCTGACCCAGGATCTGAGTAACACAAAAACTACCCAAACACTGGGTTGTTACGTCTGACCCAGGATCTGGGTGACACAAAAACTACACAAACACTGGGTTGTTACGCCTGACCCAGGATCTGGGTTACACAAGAACTACCCAAACACTGGGTTGTTACGTCTGACCCAGGATCTGGGTTACACAAGAACTGCCCAAAAACTGGGTTGTTAAGCCTGACCCAGGATCTGGGTTACACAAGAACTGGGTTTGGGTTGAAAAAATTTGGGTTGAAAAAATAAACCACGATTTTTTTTTAGAGTGTAACGACTCATTATTACATTATTTACTTTAGAATAATAGCTTTATATGTGTATATGATCAGATGCTAATGGTCACATGACTTCATCATGGTTGTTGTGTTTGTGTGCTTCAGGACGGCGGGCGCTGTATTCGGGGAAGGTTTCCGCACGTTCGTATCCGACTGGGATAAAGTCACGGCTACGGTAAGCGCTAGCACATCTCTGGCGTCTCTAAGCGCTAGCACATCTCTGGTGTCTGTAAGCGCTAGCACATCTCTGGCGTCTCAGACGGTGTTGCTTGTGTCTCACGCTCCTCTGCTCCTGTAGGTGGCAGGACTGACGCTGCTAGCGGTGGGTGTTTACTCCGCGCGTAACGCGACGGCTGTGGCGGGACGCTACATTGAGGCTAGGCTAGGAAAACCTTCGCTAGTTCGGGAAACCTCTCGGATCACGGTGGCGGAAGCCCTCAAACACCCCATCAAGGTATGACTGACGTGTGTGGGATGAGCACTTCCTGCGCAGCCAGGAAGTGAGGTGTGACACACTGAAAACACCCACTCAACACTCACACACACACCCTAAACACCCATGGCCTGTGTGTTTCAGATGGCGAAGCGTTTGAAGAGTAAAGCGCAGGACGCTCTGGAGGGAGTTGTGCTTAGCGTGAGTGTTTGCGCATCGTTCACTTCCTGTTAGTGAGCATGTGCGTGGTGAGAAACACATGTTACTTCCTGTCTCTGCAGCCGTCTCTGGAGGAGCGAGTGCGTGACATAGCCATCGCCACCAGGAACACGCGGCAGAACCGCGGCCTGTACCGCAACATCCTCATGTACGGCCCGCCGGGGACTGGGAAGACGCTCTTTGCTAAGGTAACACACACGTGTTTGTGCCGTCGTCAAGTCAGCGCCCCGTCTAAGAAATTGCACTAGTAACCACTTAGCAACATCCTAGCAACCATCCACAACACCCTAGCAACTGCATAGCAACCAGCCACAACACTCTTGTAACCACTTAGCAACATCTTAGCAATCACTTAGAACACCCTAGCAACTGCATAGCAACCATCCACAACATCTTAGCAACTGCATAGCAACCAGCCATAACACCCTAGAAATTGTCCTAGTCACCACATAGCAACATCCTAGCAATCACTTAGAACACCATAGCAACCACATAGCAACCACCCACAACACCATAGCAATTGCCCTAGTAACCTCTTGACTGGCTGTGAGCAGAAGCTGGCGATGCATTCTGGGATGGACTACGCCATCATGACGGGGGGGGACGTTGCCCCGATGGGCCGTGACGGGGTGACGGCGATGCACAAGGTGTTCGACTGGGCCGGAACCAGCCGCCGTGGGTCAGCGAACACAACTCACAGCTCAACACACACATATTATATATGCGAAATTGTAAATAAGCAAAAAGTAAAATAATAATTTTTGGCATAATTACAATTATTCTTTTACAAGTGTACTATATTGATATTTAGTTTTTAGTTCACGTACTGTATATCAGCATATATTACATGACAAATATTTGTATAATATGATACATTGACCATTTTTTTTTGTCATTTAATATTTTATATAAATTCAATAACTAACAATTTGCTATTTAAAATGTAATAATTACATTATTTTATTCTTTGTATTAAATGTAAATTAACAATTACAAATTATTGTATGACATTTATAGAAATAAACATTTATGTTATAGAAATATGTTTTAATTGCAGTAATGATATTAGTGTTGGATTGGCTGAGGTGATTGAGGAGCCAGGAAAGCACTATATAGTGTAAATGATTATAATAATAGTTCTGTGTTTCAGGCTGCTGTTGTTCGTGGACGAAGCCGATGCATTCCTGCGCAAGAGATCCACTGTGAGTCTCACTCTCATCACTGTGTGTTTACATGTGTGTCACCTGACGCTGAGTGATTAACCTGCAGTTCATCCACTGGCCACTAGAGGCTGCAGAAGAGACTCATTACCCATAAACCCCCATGTTAATTAGGGTTGTGCCGATAGACGATGGTATCGTGTATCGACGATAGTCAGAGATATCGCTGCTGGCAGATGCCTTTGACGATATCAATACGATAATTGGCTCGTTTTCTCATTAATGTATTAAACCATTATTATTATTATGAAGCTAGTATTGTTATTAAATTAATCAGGAACTACAATTAATTTGCCTTGCCTAAATT
>NC_138739.1:1690000-1737500 GCF_965113295.1 Leuciscus leuciscus | reverse complement strand
CGTTTGCTGTGTGCTTAAAAAATACACTAAAAATATTCCACAACAAATCCTTTAAATGTAATATTCAGAACAGAACAAGAATGAAAAAAAATTTTTCATTTTTGTTCATTTTGTTCGCTAATTTAAAGCGAAAGTGAAAGTAAGCGGCGTTGGGCTCGCGGAACTCTCTCATTCCAATACATTGTTTTTCATATTCGCGATTTATTTGGATGCTAAACTATTATTTATTATAGGCTTCTTAGAAAAAATGAAAATTATTATCCTCCCAAATTTTTAAAATATAACAACTTTTCATTTAAGTGAACTTAAAACAAACCTTACATAAACCCATTATAAATGTCATATTTACCTGTGCATTTCCTGTCTATAACAGGTATGAAATATACAGAAAGTGAATACGGTTATCAAAACATTCCGCACTGCATAAATTATAAACTAAATATAGATAAATCCTTATTAAAGCTGCAAGCATTCTTTAGTCAAGAGCAGTTAGTCATTTTCTCTGTTTTCTTTGTCCTTTGGTTAACTTTACCGACCACTGCTGACGATCTCACGCATCCCATTCTCTCACTACTCTTTACTTTCATTTAAGAGTTTATTTAACTCATTTAAGACTGTTCTTGTGAGGATACTCGACAAAACCGACATTTTGGCATACATGTGTGTTGTTCGTTCTAGCGCAAAAGAGAATAGAACTTGATACTGGCGTGCGCGCGTGTGTGTGTGTGTGCGTGTGTGTGTGTGTGTGTGTGTGTGCGTGTGTGTGTCAGGAGGACATTCACTGACAGCGCGTTCTCTTTTGTCAATATGTTGTGTGTGTGTGAGGCGCCGGCGCGATGGAATCATATTAATATACTCCGTTATTTTGTTCATACAGGACATCATTCGAAACTGCAAAGTATTTATTTATATTTGTGTACACTCGCAATAAAACACAACATTGTGCTTTTGTAAAATAAAGAAGAAAAACAAACTGTTGTCTCGGTTTCCTTTCCGTCAACTTGTGTGTGAGGCGCCGCGCCTCGCAGAACTGAACCGAACTCAGCAGCATGCTGTCAGTTTTTTTCTTTCGTTTTATTAATCTATTAATTGTTTAAATAGCCATATTTCGCGTGTTTCTTTTATATAGGCCTATAGACTATGATTTTATGAAAACAAATTTTGTTTTTTAATTTAATTATTTTTTCATTAAATCATCCTGGCGACCCATTTTTACCCAGGGTTTGAACACCGCTGATCTAGAGTCATGAAATATCATCTTATATTATTATTATCCACAAGAGGTCGACAAACACACACAATGTAAGATATTTACAGCTGAAATAAAGGGTTATGCATGACCCTTTGTGACCCTAATTGTGAGTTATTTTGAATTTAAGTTGAAAGAATGTGAGAAATGTGCTTAAATTAATATTTATTTATTATTAATAGATTAAATCTAGTAATTTACAGGTAAAAATATTTTTTTTTAAAGCATTAAAAATATGATCAAAATGAGATAAAATAAGCTTTCTGGACAAAAACAGGTATAATTTTACGTCTTGGTGTGACTTTGACCCGCGAGGGAAAGATGAGGGTTAATCACTGTCTGTCATTTTGTCTTTTTACTAGTTGAACTTCAGAAAATCCAAAATAATTAAAAGCGTCACCTTAAGTATTTAGTAGCATGTCCCGCTGAGGCTCATGGGTGTGTGTGTGTGTGTGTGTGTGTGTGCAGGCGGCGGCGTACGCGTCTGAGGACGGGGTCCTGACGGAGGCCATGATCGAGGCCCGTGTGGACGAGGCGGTCCGACAGCACCAGCAGAAGATGGACTGGCTTCACGGAGAAGGAGTGCTGGACAACACGGGCCGACTGGCACCAGAAGCACACGCTAAAGGCTCAAACACGCCTGCGCTAACGGCACAGGAAGTGCTCAGCCCTCGGCAGGAAGTGACATCAGAGCAGAGCAAACCTGACGGGACTCCAGTTTAACGCTGGTTTAGAGTCGCGCTCGTGTATTAGTAGAAGCAGTGATTATACCTGCAGTAACTGGTGTCTGTGTGTGTGTCTGTGGCTGATGTGTACCGCTAATGATCAGAGACTGGAAACCAGTTCATGACATCACATGGATCTGTTCTTATGTCTGACAGTAAAGCAACTTTCATTTCTTACGTCTGAACCATGTTTGTGTCTGCTTGAGTCAAACATGGACTGATTCAAACATGTTTACCTTCAATGTAATGACAGTTACATCTGCAAATGCATAAAGTTGACTAACAATATGATGATATTTTGTAGTAGTATATTTAAAGCACATGGCACGTGTCCTGTAGCACCACTACTGTAAGTCAGTTATATTACTTTAATTATATAGGTTAGTATAATTTATTTATCTAACCTAATAAATAAATTATATTAAATATACTACTACATAGGATCTAAATCTGTGAAAATCTGTTTATTTACAAGAACTGTCCGAACGAACCCAGAACTGAGTCTCTCACACACACACACACACACACAAACTCACTGTCCAAACGAACCCAGAACTGAGTCACACACACACACACACACACACACACACACACACACACACACACACTCACTGTCCAAACGAACCCAGAACTGAGTCACACACACACACACACACACACACACAAACTCACTGTCCAAACGAACCCAGAACTGAGTCTCTCACACACACACACACACACACACACACACACACACACACACACTGTCCAAACGAACCCAGAACTGAGTCACACACACACACACACACACACACACACACACACACACACACAAACTCACTGTCCAAACGAACCCAGAACTGAGTCACACACACACACACACACACACACACAAACTCACTGTCCGAACGAACCCAGAACTGAGTCACACACACAAACTCACTGTCCAAACGAACCCAGAACTGAGTCACACACACACACACACACACAAACTCACTGTCCGAACGAACCCAGAACTGAGTCACACACACACACACACACACACACACACACACACAAACTCACTGTCCAAACGAACCCAGAACTGAGTCACACACACACACACACACACACACACACAAACTCACTGTCCAAACGAACCCAGAACTGAGTCACACACACACACACACACACACACACACACACACACACACACACAAACTCACTGTCCAAACGAACCCAGAACTGAGTCACACACACACACACACACACACACACACACACACACACACACACACACACACACACAAACTCACTGTCCAAACGAACCCAGAACTGAGTCACACACACACACAAACTCACTGTCCAAACGAACCCAGAACTGAGTCACACACACACACACACACACACACAAACTCACTGTCCAAACGAACCCAGAACTGAACCACACACACACACACACACACTGAAAACACACACTCACTGTCCGAACGAGCCCAGAACTGAACCACACACTCACTCACACACACACACACACACACACAAACTCACTGTCCAAACGAACCCAGAACTGAGTCACACACACACACACACACACACACACACAAACTCACTGTCCAAACGAACCCAGAACTGAACCACACACACACACACACTGAAAACACACACTCACTGTCCGAACGAGCCCAGAACTGAACCACACACTCACTCACACACACACACACACACACACACACACACAAACTCACTGTCCAAACGAACCCAGAACTGAACCACACACACACTGAAAACACAAACTCACTGTCCAAACGAACCCAGAACTGAACGACACACACACAAACTCACTGTCCAAACGAGCCCAGAACTGAACCACACACACACACACACTGAAAACACACACTCACTGTCCAAACGAACCCAGAACTGAACCACACACACACACTCACTGAAAACACACACTCACTGTCCAAACGAACCCAGAACTGAACCACTCACACACACTCACTGAAAACACACACTCACTGTCCAAACGAGCCCAGAACTGAACCACACACTCACACACACACACTGAAAACACACACTCACTGTCCAAACGAACCCAGAACTGAACGACACACTCACTGAAAACACACACTCACTGTCCAAACGAGCCCAGAACTGAACCACACACTCACAAACACACACACTGAAAACACACACTCACTGTCCGAACGAGCCCAGAACTGAACCACACACACACTCACTGAAAACACACACTCACTGTCCGAACGAACCCAGAACTGAACCACACACACACACTCACTGAAAACACACACTCACTGTCCGAACGAGCCCAGAACTGAACCACACACACACTCACTGAAAACACACACTCACTGTCCGAACGAACCCAGAACTGAACCACACACTCACACACACTGAAAACACACACTCACTGTCCGAACTAACCCAGAACTGAACCACACACACACTCACTGAAAACACACACTCACTGTCCGAACGAACCCAGAACTGAACCACACACACACACTCACTGAAAACACACACTCACTGTCTGAACGAACCCAGAACTGAACCACACACACACACACACACACACACACACACACACACTGAAAACACACACTCACTGTCCGAACGAACCCAGAACTGAACCACACACCCACACACACTGAAAACACACACTCACTGTCCGAACGAGCCCAGAACTGAACCACACACACACACTCACTGAAAACACACACTCACTGTCCGAACGAGCCCAGAACTGAACCACACACACACACACTGAAAACACACACTCACTGTCCGAACGAGCCCAGAACTGAACCACACACTCACACACACTGAAAACACACACTCACTGTCCGAACGAGCCCAGAACTGAACCACACACTCACACACACTGAAAACACACACTCACTGTCCGAACGAACCCAGAACTGAGTGAGGAGTCGAGTTTAGGAACCGATTCACTGGAATGAATCAAATGGTCCAAAGATACAAATGAGAGTGTGCCGGTTATAATGAACTGACTCTCTAGAATGAATCAGACTTTCCAAACTTACAGTTGTGATCGAAATGATTCAACCCTCACTGCAAATCAGGGGCCGTATGTATAAAGCCACTCAGAGTAAAATGTTAGTCTTAAGTCTCTCAAAATTCTAAGAATGACGTCACTTTACTTTTATTCCTAGACTTAAGAATAAGTGTGATTCATAAAGGTTCCTAAGTGTCAAGACTAGGTCTCAGCTCCTAAATTATTTAAGAGAGCTGAAGAGGTCTCCTAACCTAGTTAGGAGTAACAAGATGGCCGCAGAGAGGAGGAGGCCACGCACTTTTCAATGAAAATATGATGTATTGGAGTTACAGTAAATGATGACGGAGTTGATCAAACAATAAAAGTTTGATCATCAAGGGATCCTTTTTCGAACTGACTTTTAAGAAATTTTATAGCAATGAAATGAAAGGAAAGTAATAATTACATTGTTGCTGACTGGAAAAAAGCAGCAGTGCACCGGTGATGACTTGAGCTCATCAGTCCACTGTAAGCAGGGTCTCAATAGCACTATTGTGGCACTGACCACATCAAATACAGTAGTGGCTAAAAGTGATGTGCAGAGTTTTTATTTTTAATTTTTTAATGACCCTACAAGTTTGCTTAAACCATCAAAATATGAGGAAAATGGTGTTTTGTTCATCCCTCATATTTAAATTTTTTAAAAATATATAAATATAAAAATAAACTTAGTGAAGATATTTATCTGACAAAATTATTTCAAGTCAAGTCGCTTTTTACAATACAGATTGTTTCAAAGCAGCTTTAAAGTGATAACAGGAAAATAATGCAACAAAGTTAGTTTGGGCTGAACAGCAGCTCTAGAAGAACATAGTGCCATTGTACAGCTTAAGTAAGTTCGATGATGATTCATTTCCATTGTAAAAGATCATTAGTCATTAGTTATCTATTTAGTTCATTATACAGTCGCTCTGGAGAAAACAGTGATGTCTTCGTTCAGCTCAATTCAGTTCAGAGACAATGGTGTCAATGCAGGCAGATCAATAATATTGTTGAAAAAAGGCCTAACTACAGCTACAGGTTAAAAATAAAAATAAAAAAAATAAAAAGCTTACAGGAGAAAAAAGAAATTATACATTGTCTGTAACATAGTCAGTTATTAATATTTCATTGTCCTCTCTTGTTCATTTGTTTGACAGCCTGGCTAAAAATTATGTCTGTACAATTTGGCATGTTTCATTGTGTTATCACAAATAAACAATTGACTCTAAGCACAACTACACAATACACGTACAAAATCTTTAACACATTTTTAATATTTGAATAAAGGGTGAATCTGACAATTTTCCTTTGCCTGACTTATGGCCACTACTGTATGGCAGTTCATTGACTATGCAAATCTCGCAGCAAAATAAAGCCACTTTAATGAGTATTTCGGGCTTTCCTGAGTTGTTGGATCCATTTATGGAACTCATGTTTGCATAATTGTAAATGAGGAGACACACATCAACAGAAGAGGATTCCACAGCATAAATACTAATTTGCGAAAATTTTGCACAATGCAAAGCATAAAAAAAAAATATATATATATTTATATTAAAGTGTCTTAATTAAATGATTTTATTATAATAAAATTAAATGATTGGTGTCATGCTGCAGTGACCTCACCCTTGCAGGCTCACTATTGGCTGATTCAGTGGTTGAGGGCGGCCATTTTGGGTTGACATCACTGTAGTCCTTAGTTCACAACACTTAAGTGCCACTTCAGTCAGCACTTAAGAATCAGTCTTATACTTTACTGAAAGTTGCTTTTAGCTGCTTTATAAAAGTCTCCTACTCTTAGAAAAGTCCTACTCTTTACTAAGTATTTTCTGACACTTAAGTCAAAGCTTAAGACTATTCTTAAGAGCATTTCTTAGAAGTTTTATACATACGGGCCCAGGTTTATTGGCAAAATGTACAGACTTTCAACTGTTTGCAGTGAACAAATCAAACAAAAGTAACTGAAACAGCTCAACACAACGTTTCAGTGGTTTCCCCAAATTCAACTGAAAATGCAACACTTAAAGGGGTCTTATAATGTAATGATGAAGTCTCTGATGTCCCCAGAGTGTGTGTGTGAAGTTTTAGCTCAAAATACCTTACAGATATTTTTCATAGCATATTAAAATTGTCACTTTTTGAGGGTAAAAAGTGTGTGTCTGTCCCTTTAAATGCAAATGAGCTGCTGCTCCCGGCACAGGGGGCGGAGCTTCAACAGCTTGTATGTGATGGTGCCTTCACGTGCTATGGTAATTATGGTAAATGCCAAAAGCCGACATGGAAAATGCACATGAACACCCACTCATGTGGTATTTTCCACTGGGCAGCTCGTAGAATATTTTGATGCACGAGTTGCCGAGATGAGATAACCTTTGACCTTTTCAAAATAGCGGAGAGCTACGCAAGAGTCGTGAATAAGCATTGTACACAACTAAACGTTTTTTGCTACTGTTAGCGGATAGTTTTTGTAGCCTATAAAATGTTGTGTCATTAACAATTGTAATATAATGCATTAACACTCAGTGTCAGTTTTAAAAATACCGTTGGTTTGGTGTTACCTACCTAGAGCAGATGCTAGCTAGCAGTCAATAGGAGCCTCCTAGTAATGAGCGGTCAGGCAATTTACTCACGTGAATGTATTTCGTCTGTAGTGTACGCCAGCGACATCATGATCTAAAATTGTTTTAGCCAAATAACAGGTCTGGATCTGTGAGTCCAATTTTTTTACCTACATTACGACAACAAAAGCACTTGAACACAACACACTGGTAAATACCAGTTCACAAGTGGAAAATATCATCTTTTCCATAGCACGTGAAGGCACCATGAGACTCAAGAAGAAGTGAATGTAGAAGCAACAGGACATTTCTGAATGGTTAGTTGATGGATTTATGCAGCTGATGTGGAGTTAACTATCTTCTAGTCATTGACAGAGGTGTCAAGTAACGAAGTACAAATACTTCGTTACATTACTTAAGTAGAAATTTTGGGTATCTATACTTTACTGGAGTAATTATTTTTCAGACGACTTTTTACTTCTACTCCTTACATTTTCACGCAATTATCTGTACTTTCTACTCCTTACATTTTAAAAATAGCCTCGTTACTCCTAGTTCATTTCGGCTTGTTTTCATTCCGTCTTGTCGTCGTTAAAAAAAAAAAAAATTGGCCAATTACACAAACGGTTAATAGATCTGAGTCCCGCCTCCTGAACACACATCGCTAAACTGATTGGCTTTGTGTTTTCTTTCTATCTTGTGAGAGGCTGTAGTCACATTTGGTTGTGCGAAGCGCCAAAACTTCTCCGAGACGAGTCCTTAGGAAACCTAGCGCATGTAAGCGAGGGAGAAATTAACAGTTCTGTGCTCAAGAATACGGGGCAAATCGCGTCAAATATTGATTTGGGGACAGACGTTTTTCCAATATAATGACAATCGTAACATAACACTAACATAATCGTTAGTGTGTGTGTGTGTGTGTGTGTGTGTGTGTGTGTGTGTGTGTGTGTGTGTGTGTGTGTGAGCGAGTGAGCGAGAGAGAGAGTGTGAGTGTTGTGTGTGTGTGTGTGTGTGAGCGAGAGAGAGAGAGAGAGAGAGAGAGAGAGTGAGTGAGTGAGTGTGTGTGTGTGTGCAACTCTACATTATAGGGTCAAAATATCCCCTCAAAGATGTCAATATTCGAAATCCTTGTCCTTTTTTTTTTTCTTTCTTTTTTTTCAGAAAACAGCTTATAAATCAGACTTTTGTTTTTTGAAAATGTAAAAATGCAGACAGTTTTCTGTAATAGGTAAGGTTAGTCTATAGGGGGGTAGAATACAAAGTTTGTTTGTACAGTATAAAAATCATTCTATGGAAAGTCCCCATAAAACATGAAAAAATAACATTGCTTGGTCTGTTGAAGGCTGGTCTTGTTGAAATGAGAGGCCTGTTGATCAAATCATCCCAGTCTCATCAGCTGGACTGAAAGAAGTGTCAGTGCTCTTAGGACACTGAAAACATGGCTCAGAGGTCACAAGTGACACTTGACAGTATTGCTGTGTGTCGTGTCCAACAGGACAAACTGGACAGTATTGATGTGAAACATATGCCAACAGTTCATTTCTGTTAAATGATTAGTTGACTTAGTTAAAAATTAAAATTCTGTCATCATTTACTAACTCTCGAGTTGTTTCAAACCAGTTTCTTTCTTCTGCTGAACACATAAGAAGATATTTTGAAGAATGTCGATAACCAGACAGTTGATGGTAGCCATTGACTTCCATAGTTTTTTTTTTTTCCTACTATGGAAGTCATTGGGGTCCATCCACTGTCTGGTTATCGACATTCTTCAAAATATATTATTTTGTGTTCATCAGAAGAAAGAAATTCATACAGGATTGAAACAGTTTGAGGGTGAGTAAATGATTTTCATTTTGGGTGAACTATATCCCTTTAATGAAAGATGCAGACATGTGTTTGGCTTCTTCAAAAAGCAAGGAACAAGACAGTATTGCACTATTGCATTGCACTATGAGCGGAGTAAAGTTAAGTCTCTGTTAAACTGCCACCATGTCTTTATTAGTTATTTGTAACATTACAGAATTAATTAATTTACGTATTGTTAAGGTCAATATAGACTAAAAACCTTAATACATTATCCTATTAGTTTCCTGATTCCTCCGCTTATTTAGCTTATTTATTTAGAAAATATATTTTCTATGGGCATATACAGCTGAAACAGGTAGCCTAGTGCATCATCCCAAATTTTTCAACATCAACATTTTAATATAATTATAGTCAAATATGGCCTTTAGAGAAATGTGTTTTTTTGAGGAGCTGGGGTAGTGCACTATATAGGCCCCTGTGGCGCGGCCTAAGCTTTTGTCCTTAATGGCATTTTTTTCCTTACATTACTTTTACTTTTATACTTTAAGTAGTTTTGAAACCAGAACTTTTATACTTTTACTTGAGTAAAAAGCTTGAGTTGATACTTCAACTTCTACAGAAGTCTTTTTAAACCCTAGTATCTATACTTCTACTTGAGTAATGAATGTGAATACTTTTGACACCTCTGGTCATTGATTAGCATATTCTGTCATAATAATCTATAAATTTTGTTCCCGGAGGTGGGGTTTATGTAAATGTTAGGGTTGGGGATGTCACTAACCCGGGAGGAAGCTCGTGTAGTCTCTACCAGCCGTTTGTTGTAGTCCTTAAAAAGCAATTTCTGTAAAAGTAAATATCTCCCTTTGCTTTGAACTTTGAGCATTGTAACTTTGCAGATGTTGTTTATGATCAAACAGCAACATTACACACTAACTAAAGTTAGAAAAGTCAAATCATAATCAACCATCCCTTTAACTGTAAGAGTATAAAAATGACATTAAAGTCCAACTGAAATCAAAATGGACTGTATTTACTTTGTTAGCGCATATTACTAGTCTTGTGGTGAACAATTAATCCGTGCAAGTTAAAACACAAAAAAATTTTTTGGGGCTTCGTAATCTTTAATCAAAATCTGAAAATGCCCCTCCCCTCTGCATTGGAGGACCTTCCCTGATGACGTAGGTTTGAGGACGCTTAACCACTCCCCTCAAATCGTTAGTCTGTAATGAGCGAGAGATGGAGAGGAGGAGCGCTAGAGTAAAACCCTGCCCTCTGTTCAATATTCCTTTTCACTGGGAAATACGTCACAGCACAGGAGAAAAGTCGTTTGCAACTTCCGGTTGACGCGGACTTTAAAAACGTCAATCGGTCTGTGCGAGCGGTCGAGATCTTGTGAAATAAAATCATATGTTTTTGTAAATATACATTTTATACACTTGAGGATATTTCGCAGTTTCGTTTATTTATCAGATCATTTTCCAAAGGAAAACTTTTTCCTTTTTTATGCTTAAAACATCAAAACAATACATCATACACTTTGGAGCCAGGGGAGCGAAGAGAAAACATAAAGAATAAAACAAACAAAAACACATTCACACAAATAAAAGACCTGTGTATCATTCAGAGATGTTGAAGACAGCACACACTACACAACTGAACAGTCTTAAGAGCTTCTCCATTCTCCAAAGGAAAACGGGATCATTTTATTATCATACTATGACGTATGTAATTGTACTTGACAGTATTTCATACAATAATTACTTAGAAATGCTCAAAAATCAAGCCTTAGACAAATAAAATGGTATACAAATAAATGATGTACTTATTTCAGAGAAACAGCGGGCGCGCCCTAACGTAGCGTCCCCCTCCCCCGCGTGCGCGCACGCTCCGAGACGCGTGACGTGTGTGCGTGCGCGCTCCCGTGCGGAGGGAAGATGGCGGATGTTTGGAGTGAGGAGGTTCAAGAGAGCAGCTGATAAAGAGAAACACAAACAACAGCAGAAACACAGAAGCAGCGCGCGGGCGAGAGTCACACCGAGCGTCACGCACACAGGTAAAGCCTCGCGCGTCAGCCTCGCGACGCCCGCAGCGTCATCAGCCGCGTTACACGCGAGTCAGCCGGCTGTTAGCGCTCAGCTAATGAAGCAGCAGCTGGAAATACCCTGCTTTTACTCTAGTAAACACGCCTGAGGCAGTCCTCGGGTACATGTGTAGAGGTGTATAGCACTGCACTGATGATAAAGCTCATCTGTTAGGGAGAATAACGCGGTCACGGACTCAGTCTGGAGCTTCAGCTGATGAGCTGTGGAAACGCGTCCATTATTAAAGGCACTTTCTTCTTATGAACGACTTTGACATGAAGTTGAGTTTAACCCGTTAACTGCCACATCCTCTGACCTGAGACGCGTGCAAGTCTTAAAGAGACACTTCGAGAATAAATTAATAAAAAAAGAAAGTGTTAAAAAGTTATAGAAGTCTAAGTGTATTGACCCAAACGTGTTTATGTTACACAGGATGTATAGCCTGATGTATGAAGTAATTTGGGTTTCAGATACGCTGGAAAATCAAAGCCTTCTGTCTGACCGAATCTGAAGTTGATATCACAAAAAATGAAAGATTTTAAACCGCTGTTTCCATGGTAACACAATTTCAAAACGGTTTTCACAGGATGAATGATATCGAATGATGCCTAATGTACGATGAGTACTAAAGTATGTGATTGGGGAATAGCGTAAATGAGCGCCAGTGTTTTAAGTGGTTCGCAGTCTGTTTCCGGGTCACATGACCTCAGATGTTTGTGTGTCCGGGTCACATGACCTCAGATGTGTGTGTGTGTGTGTTCACAGACAGACGTACAGACGGCGTGATGTCTCGCGGCTCAGACGGGGAAGATAGCTGCCTGGTTGCCATGGACACGGAGGAGGGCGGGGCTCCGGCATCAGGGGGTGGGGCTCTGTCGTCAGGGGGCGGGGCCAGTGCTCACAGCATGGGTGAGCTCCCGGAGGAGGTGCTGGAGTTCATCCTGTCGTTCCTGTCGCCCTATCAGGAGCACAAGATGGCGGCGCTCGTGTGCAAACAGTGGTACCGCCTCATCAAAGGTCAGTCGGACACACAGTTCAGTAATCGCTCGAAAGAGTCCACAACAGAGGAACGATATCGCTGGAATCACTTTCAGAACGATTTTTTCCAGCTGATGAACGATAAAAGCACTGACAGCCAATCAGAATGCATCCTGCTTTAGCGAGTTTAAGGCGACAGACGACAAGACTGCAGAAATCGTATCATTATCGTTATCAGTACGGTTATAGTTGCAGTTACTATTATAGTTATGGTTATATCCCCGTTACAGTTATTGTAGTTATAGTTATGTATTTATCGTTATTGTTCTAGTTATTGTTGTAGTGACCATTATAGTTATCATAATTTTAGTCGTCGTTATAGTTATCATCATTATAGTTCTAGTGTTTATTGTAGTGTAAAGTGTGGTGCTGATGGTCATGTCAAAGTCAAAGTTTATTTATAAAGCACTTTTTAAAAACAGCAAGTGTTTAACAAAGTGCTGTACAAGTATATCCTCTATCAATGATACAAACAATCAACAGCACAGAAATAAAAGCAATAAAACAACTCTCACAAAGCGTCAAATGCCAGACTAAAGTAATACGTTTTAAGACTAGATTTAAAAACAGCAAGTGTTTGAGCCTGTCTAATGTACAGGGGCAAACTGTTCCAAAGCTTTGGTCCGGCTACTTCAAATGCTCTTTCACCCCTGCTCTTCAGCTTTATCCGTGGGACAACTAAGAGCAAATGGTCAGCAGACCTAAGCGCTCTTGACGGAGCATACGGCTTGATCAGTTCAGACAAATACTTAGGTGCAAGACCATTTAGAGATTTAAAAACAAACATCAAAATCTTAAAATTAATCCTAAAATGGACAGGCAACCAGTGAAGAGAGGAGAGAACGTGTTCCCGCTTTCGTGTACCCGTCAACAGGCGAGCTGCTGCATTCTGGACCCTCTGCAGTCTGGAGAGAGAGGCCTGACTAATAATAATAATAATAAGTTTATTTTATATAGCGCCTTTCTCAAACCCAAGGTCGCTTTACATAGGAGGAAGGCAAGGAAACACAACAACAACAACCAAAACAATACAACAAGACAAGTTATTTGTATTAAGCTATGAGTTAGGTGTGGAGAAGTGATCATTAAACAAAAAGGTCTTGAGATGTGCTTTAAAGAAGGGAAGAGATGGACAGTCACGAAGAGGTTGTGGGAGGCGATTCCAGAGTTTGGGGGCCAAGGCACTGAAGGACCTGCCACCCAGAGTGCAGAGTCTGGAGCGGGGGATAGCCAAGAGATTTTGGTCAGAGGATCTGAGTGATCGGGATGGAGTGTAAGGGGTCAGGAGGTCGCGGATGTAGGGGGGAGCAAGGTTGTGGAGTGCTTTGAAGGTGAGTAGTAACACTTTGTATTGGATCCGGGACGGAACCGGTAGCCAGTGGAGTTGGTGGAGAATAGGGGTGATGTGTGCTGATCGTCTGGTATGGGTGAGGAGCCTGGCTGCCGAGTTTTGAATATATTGAAGCCTTTGAAGTGATTTAGCAGGGAGACCAAGGAAAAGTGAGTTGCAGTAGTCTAGACGGGACATAATGAAGGAGTTAACCAAAATCTGAGCATCACTAACATATAGATTAATGCCTATATAGAGGCCATTACAATAATCCAGACGCGATGAGATAAAAATGTGAAGAAGTCTTTGAAAGTCTATAAAAGACAGGAAAGATTTCACCTTGCTGAGTTGTCTCAATTGGAAAAAACTAGATTTAACTACCAAGTTAATCTGTTTATCCAATTTAAAATCACAGTCCATAATAACACCTCAATTTTTAACATGAGGTTTCACTAGTGGATTCAATTCCCCAAGATCCAAGATCATGTGACACTGAGACGTGTTTAACGGTCAGTCAGACTCGTCAGCTGTGACTGTGAAATCTCACCTGTGTGTGTGTGTGTCTCTCTCTCAGGTGTGGCGTATCAGTGTTATCATGGTTTCCTGCGGGCTGTTCAAGAGGGAAACATTCAGTGGGAGAGTCGCACTTATCCCTATCCTGGAACGCCCATAACACAACGCTTCTCACACAGTCAGTAACTGCTCACACACACACACACACACACACACACACACACACACACACAGAGATATACACGTACACACTCATACACACACACTCTCACACACACACTGAGACATCTACATACACACACTCATACACACACACACTCTCTCTCACACACTCATACACACACACTCCCACACCTAAACCTACTCATCACACACACACACACACACACACTAACCCTACCCCTAAACCTAACATCACACACACACAAAATCAGAATAAATTCTTTTGAACCAGTTCTTTCCCAACTAATTGCAAGTTTTCAGTTTGAATCATTCTAATGAATCACTCACTGAATCAGCTAGAGGTTCTGAATCACTCACTGAATCAGTCAAAGGTTCTGAATCACTCACTGAATCAGTCAAAGGTTCTGAATCACTCACTGAATCAGTCAAAGGTTCTGAATCACTCACTGAATCAGCCAGATGTTCTGAATAACTCACTGAATCAGTCAAAGGTTCTGAATAACTCACTGAATCAGTCAAAGGTTCTGAATCACTCACTGAATCAGTCAAAGGTTCTGAATCACTCACTGAATCAGTCAAAGGTTCTGAATCACTCACTGAATCAGTCAAAGGTTCTGAATCACTCACTGAATCAGTCAAAGGTTCTGAATCAGTCAAAGGTTCTGAATCACTCACTGAATCAGTCAAAGGTTCTGAATCACTCACTGAATCAGTCAAAGGTTCTGAATCACTCACTGATGTTAATATGAGTTAAACAGTCGGTGTTGAATTGCCATTGCTCAGACAAACAGACAAAAACTCGACAGATACACTTCCACAAACTAGTGTTGTGACTGAAGATCATGTGTTGTGTGTTGTGTTGCAGGCGCGTGTTATTACGACAGTAACCAGTCGATGTACGTGTTCGGCGGCTGCACTCAGAGTAGCTGTAATGCGGCCTTCAATGACCTGTGGCGTCTGGACCTCAACAGCAAAGAGTGGATCCGCCCGCTGGCGTCAGGTGACTCACACACACACTCTCTCACACACACTCACACACACTCACACACACACACACACACACACACACACACACACACACACACACACACACACATACACACATACATACACACACACACTCTCTCTCTCTCTCTCTCACACTCACACTCACTCAATCTCTCTCTCTCTGCTGTGTTCAGGCTCGTACCCATCCCCTAAGGCCGGGGCCACGCTGGTCATGTACCGGGACCTGTTGGTTCTGTTCGGCGGGTGGACCCGGCCCAGCCCGTACCCGCTGCACCAGCCCGAGCGCTTCTTCGACGAGATACACACCTACTCGCCCTCCAAGAACTGGTGAGAGCATTAAAACCCTGCTGTGTGGAGGTGTGTGTCGTGTTTGATCACACGGTGTGTCAGTGACTCCGCCCCCTTGTGGCCGCAGGTGGAACTGCATCGTGACGACTCACGGGCCTCCGCCCATGGCTGGCCACTCCTCCTCCGTCATCGGCAGCACTATGGTGGTGTTCGGCGGCTCACTGGGGGCCCGGCAGATGTACGTATGAGCCTGTGTGTGTGTCTGTCTGTCTGTGTCTGTGTGTGTGTGTGTGTCTCATCTGTGTGTGTGTGTGTTACAACCCTGGCTCAAGGGAGGCAACATAGAGGAGTCACAAATGTCTATTATGACCAAAATAAGGTTTATTGCAAACAAAGTTAAACAGACAAAGAACAATGGCGGCTGCTGCTAACAATGCTACTGCTCCAGGCTGCAGTGTGAGAGAGAGAGAGAGTGTGGAGCTAGACAGGGGCTTTTAAAGGATGGCTAGCAGGTAATTAGGGAAATGATGGGAGGAGCTTCCAGGATACCTGCAAAACAGGGCACAGAATAACTTTGGACATAACACCTCCTTCCATAAGTAGGTTTCTCTAAAGCAACCACTCAGTTAAATGTCACACAGAATAACACAAAACTAAACTGACTGCATATCGGCCTAGACAGGGCATCTGCAAACACACGGATGTGCTGGATGTCCAAATTAAACCCCTGCAAAAATAAACTCCATCGCATTAGCCAGGGGTTGGAGTTTTTCATCCTACCGAGAAAAACAAGAGGGTTATGGTCTGTATAGACCACTAGGGTCTGACAAGAAGAGGTATAAACATCAAAATGAACCAGAGCCAGAATAAGGGCCAAGGCCTCTTTCTCTATCGTAGAATAATACTTCTGATGTACGTCAAACTTCTTAGAAAAATAGCATACAGGATGCTCAACTCCCTCTGAATCCTCCTGGAATAAGACACCCCCAACACCAGCATCACTAGCATCAACAGCTAGTTTTCAAAAGGCCTATCAAAATCAGGGGCGGCAAGAACAGGAGCACTTACTAACAGGGCTTTCAAGTTCTCGAATGCAGAGTGACACAAGCTGGACCGAACAAACGGGACCTTTGGGCTGAGAAGGTTAGTCAACGGTAGCAAAGTTCTTACAAAAGCTCCGATAATAGTCTGCGATCCCAAGAAAACGTTTCAGCTCACGCCGAGTCGTCGGCACACCAAAGTTCACAATGGCCTCTACTTTAGCGCAGATGGGACAGACCTTTCCATGTCCAACAACCTTGCCCAAGTATGTTACCGTGGCCTGTCCAAACTCAAGGTTCAATGTCAAATGTGCAGCCACCAGCCTATGGAACACCTCTGTCAGCTGGAGTAGACCAGGTAGAGCTGTAAATAACCACATCATCAAGATAAGCCTCACAATCTACAACTCCTTTCAACACCGTATTTACCAGACGCTGAAATGTGGCTGCATTCCGCATCCCGAAAGCCATAACCCGATACTGGCAGAAATCATCTGGTGTTACGAAAGCAGATATTCCACAGGCCCTCTGAGTGACGGACTTGCCAGGAACCCTTTAAGAGGTCCAACTTTGTAACAAATGCTGCAGATCCTACTCTGTCAATACAGTCATCTAATCTTAGGAAGAGGGTAACAATCAGGCTTGGTGACAAAATTGACTTTGCGAAAGTCAGTGCAAAAACGAGGTGTATGATCTGACGTATCCACAAGCAGGCATGGAGAACTCCTGAACTAGCACTAGGTTCAGCAATGCCATGCTGCAGCATATAGTCTACTTCCCTACGTAAAAGCTGACGCTTAACAGGGCTGACTCTGTAAGGAGGTTGCTTAATTGGACTAGCAACACCTACATCAGGGATGGGCAACTTCGGTCCTGGAGGGCCACTGTCCTTTTGCTCCAACCCTGAAAAAATCACCTGCCTGTAATTTTCTAGTAATCCTGAGGACCTTGATTAGCTTGTTCAGGTGTGTTTGATTAGGGTTGAAGCTAAACTCTGTAGGACAGTGGCCCTCCAGGACCGAAGTTGCCCATCCCTGACAGCACCTGGGAGAACACCAAGACCCCTGATCAGTCTGAACAATTCTTGGAAGACCGAATGTTGTGAAAAACGTAATCATGGCCTTAGAAACTACTGGAGCAGTAATCCTGCGTAAAGGAATAGCTTCAGGAAACCGAGTAGCCGCACACATGATGGTCAGTAAGTACTGGTTACCTGATTTAGTGTGAGGGAGTGGACCAACACAATCAATCAAGATTCGCTCAAAAGGTTCTCCAATAACTGGAATGGGATGTAAAGGCGCAGGTGGAATCTTCTGGTTAGGCTTACCAACAATGTGACACACATAGCATGTTCTACAGTATTGTGCAACGTCAGATTTTACCCCAGGCCAGAAAAATGCCTCAGCACCCGATCTAAAGTCTTTTTGATGCCCATATATGACCCGCAAGACAATGATCATGAGCCAGTTTCAAGACACCAGAGCGATAAGCCTTAGGAACGACAACCTGAAACACACTACTCAACTCGTCATGGCAAGACATCTTAGGAGACGTGTGTCTACAGTGTGTCTCATCTGTGTGTGTGTGTGTGTGTGTGTGTGTCTCATCTGTGTGTGTGTGTGTGTGTGTTTGTGTGCGTCTCTGTGTCTCATCTGTGTGTGTGTGTGTCTCTGTGTGTGTGTGTCTCTCATCACACACACACAGTCTCTGTGTCTCATCTGTGTGTGTGTGTGTGTGTGTGTGTGTGTGTGTGTGTGTGTGTCTCATCTCTGTGTGTGTGTGTGTGTGTGTCTCATCTCTGTGTGTGTCTCATCTCTGTGTGTGTCTCATCTCTGTGTGTCTCATCTCTGTGTGTCTCATCTCTGTGTGTGTCTCATCTCTGTGTGTGTCTCATCTCTGTGTGTGTGTCTCATCTCTGTGTGTGTGTCTCATCTCTGTGTGTGTCTCATCTCTGTGTGTGTGTCTCATCTCTGTGTGTGTGTCTCATCTCTGTGTGTGTGTCTCATCTCTGTGTGTGTCTCATCTCTGTGTGTGTGTCTCATCTCTGTGTGTGTGTCTCATCTCTGTGTGTGTCTCATCTCTGTGTGTGTGTCTCATCTCTGTGTGTGTCTCATCTCTGTGTGTGTGTCTCATCTCTGTGTGTGTCTCATCTCTGTGTGTGTGTCTCATCTCTGTGTGTGTCTCATCTCTGTGTGTGTGTCTCATCTCTGTGTGTGTCTCATCTCTGTGTGTGTCTCATCTCTGTGTGTGTGTCTCATCTCTGTGTGTGTCTCATCTCTGTGTGTGTCTCATCTCTGTGTGTGTGTCTCATCTCTGTGTGTGTGTCTCATCTCTGTGTGTGTGTCTCATCTCTGTGTGTGTGTCTCATCTCTGTGTGTGTCTCATCTCTGTGTGTGTCTCATCTCTGTGTGTGTGTCTCATCTCTGTGTGTGTGTCTCATCTCTGTGTGTGTCTCATCTCTGTGTGTGTGTCTCATCTCTGTGTGTGTGTGTGTCTCATCTCTGTGTGTGTGTCTCATCTCTGTGTGTGTGTCTCATCTCTGTGTGTGTGTCTCATCTCTGTGTGTGTGTCTCTGTGTCTCATCTGTGTGTGTGTGTGTCTCATCTCTGTGTGTGTCTCATCTCTGTGTGTGTCTCATCTGTGTGTGTGTGTCTCTGTGTCTCATCTGTGTGTGTGTGTCTCAGGAGTAACGAGGTGTGGCTGCTGGATCTGGAGCAGTGGTCCTGGTCTAAACCCTCTGTCAGCGGCCCGTCTCCTCACCCGCGCGGAGGCCAGTCTCAGGTAACTCTTCTCTTCTAACCCTCTAACCCTTCCCATGATGCCACTGAGACTGATGCGCTCACTGTGTCCCTCAGATCGTGATTGACAGCGAGACGCTGCTGATTCTGGGCGGCTGCGGCGGGCCGAACGCTGTGAGTATCTGCTGTCTGAGGAGTGTGAGAATATAAATATGACCCGCCTGCTAATGTCTGGTTATGCTGTCATCGCCTGATACTGGATCCAATCTTTTTATCAACTTGTTTTCTTTCAGTCAGCACAGGTGTAGCACAGGTTTAGTATAGGTGTAGCACAGGTTTAGTATAGGTGTAGCACAGGTTTAGTATAGGTGTAGCACAGGTGTAGTACAGGTGTAGCTCAGGGGGGCGACGGAAATGAAAATATTGGGCTGAAAAACCCGAAATTGACAATAAATTACTTATATAAAGGGATAGTTCACCCAAAAATAAAAATTAGCCCATGGTTTACTCTCCCTCAAGTCCTCCTAGGTGTGTGTGACACTCTTCTCTCAGACGAACACAATCAGAGTTATATTAATAAATGTCCTGGCTCTTCCAAGCTTTATAATGGCAGTGAAGGGCTGTTTCTGTTTTGAAGTCCATAAAAGTGCATCTGTCCTACTAGCGCTTTAATACTGCCATCGGATGAGTGCTTATTAAATGTCTTTTTCACTCACTGAAGAGCGACTGTGTGTGTGTGTGTGTGTGTGTGTGTGTGTGTGTGTGTGTGTGTGTGTGTGTGCAGCTGTTGAAGGACGCCTGGCTGCTGCACATGAGCGCCCCCAGCTGGACGTGGCAGCAGCTGCGGGTGGAGAACGAGGATCACGGCGCACCGGAGCTCTGGTGCCATCCGGCCTGCAAGGTGCCGTCACTCTCTTACTCTACACACTGCAGATCACACTCACTCTCTCACACTACACACTGCAGATCACACTCACTCTCTCACACTACACACTGCAGATCACACTCACTCTCTTACACTACACACTGCAGATCACACTCACTCTCTTACTCTACACACTGCAGATCACACTACACACTGCAGATCACACTCACTCTCTTACTCTACACACTGCAGATCACACTCACTCTCTTACTCCACACACTGCAGATCACACTCAGTCTCTCACACTGCAGATCACACTCAGTCTCTTACTCTACACACTGCAGATCACACTCACTCTTACTCTACACACTGCAGATCACACTCACTCTCTTACTCTACACACTGCAGATCACACTCAGTCTCTCACACTACACACTGCAGATCACGCTCAGTCTCTCACACTACACACTGCAGATCACACTCACTCTCTCACACTACACACTGCAGATCACACTCACTCTCTCACACTACACACTGCAGATCACACTCACTCTCTTACTCTACACACTGCAGATCACACTCACTCTCTTACTCTACACACTGCAGATCACACTCAGTCTCTCACACTACACACTGCAGATCACACTCAGTCTCTTACTCTACACACTGCAGATCACACTCACTCTCACACTACACACTGCAGATCACACTCACTCTCTTACTCTACACACTGCAGATCACACTCAGTCTCTTACACTACACACTGCAGATCACACTCAGTCTCTTACTCTACACACTGCAGATCACACTCAGTCTCTCACTCTACACACTGCAGATCACACTCACTCTCTTACTCTACACACTGCAGATCACACTCACTCTCTCACACTACACACTGCAGATCACACTCACTCTCTTACTCTACACACTGCAGATCACACTCACTCTCTTACTCTACACACTGCAGATCACACTCACTCTCTTACTCTACACACTGCAGATCACACTCACTCTCTTACACTACACACTGCAGATCACACTCACTCTCTTACTTTACACACTGCAGATCACACTCACTCTTACACTACACACTGCAGATCACACTCACTCTCTTACACTACACACTGCAGATCACACTCACTCTCTTACACTACACACTGCAGATCACACTCACTCTCTCACACTACACACTCACTCTCTTACACTACACACTGCAGATCACACTCACTCTCTTACACTACACACTGCAGATCACACTCACTCTCTCACACTACACACTGCAGATCACACTCACTCTTACACTACACACTGCAGATCACACTCACTCTCTCATACTACACACTGCAGATCACACTCACTCTCTTACACTACACACTGCAGATCACACTCACTCTCTCACACTACACACTGCAGATCACACTCACTCTCTCACACTACACACTGCAGATCACACTCACTCTTACACTACACACTGCAGATCACACTCACTCTCTTACACTACACACTGCAGATCACACTCACTCTCTCACACACTACACACTGCAGATCACACTCACTCTCTTACACTACACACTGCAGATCACACTCACTCTCTCACACTACACACTGCAGATCACACTCACTCTCTCACACTACACACTGCAGATCACACTCACTCTCTCACACTACACTGCAGATCAAACTCACTCTCTCACACTACACACTGCAGATCACACTCACTCTCTTACTCTACACACTGCAGATCACACTCACTCTCTTACTCTACACACTGCAGATCACACTCACACTCTTACACTACACACTGCAGATCACACTCACTCTTACACTGCACACTGCAGATCACACTCACTCTCTCACACTGCACACTGCAGATCACACTCTCACACTGCAGATCACACTCTTACACTACACACTGCAGATCACACTCACTCTCTCACACTACACACTGCAGATCACACTCACTCTCTCACACTACACTGCAGATCAAACTCACTCTCTCACACTACACACTGCAGATCACACTCACTCTCTTACTCTACACACTGCAGATCACACTCACTCTCTTACTCTACACACTGCAGATCACACTCACACTCTTACACTACACACTGCAGATCACACTCACACTCTTACACTGCACACTGCAGATCACACTCACTCTCTCACACTGCACACTGCAGATCACACTCTCACACTGCACACTGCAGATCACACTCTTACACTACACACTGCAGATCACACTCACTCTCTCACACTACACACTGCAGATCACACTCACTCTCTCACACTACACACTGCAGATCACACTCACTCTCTCACACTACACACTGCAGATCACACTCACTCTCTTACACTACACACTGCAGATCACACTCAGTCTCTTACACTACACACTGCAGATCACACTCACTCTCTCACACTACACACTGCAGATCACACTCACACTCTTACACTGCACACTGCAGATCACACTCACTCTCTCACACTGCACACTGCAGATCACACTCTCACACTGCACACTGCAGATCACACTCTTACACTACACACTGCAGATCACACTCACTCTCACACTACACACTGCAGATCACACTCACTCTCTTACACTACACACTGGAGATCACACTCACTCTCTCACACTACACACTGCAGATCACACTCACTCTCTCATACTACACACTGCAGATCACACTCAGACCCGCCAATTCAGTTTAGCTTAAATGAGATTTATTGGCATGACTGTGTGAGACCCCAATATTGCCAAAGCAATAGACACATACAAACATATAGATTAATAAAAGGGGGGAAAAAATGTATCCATCGGCAGCCTCCCTCTCTCTCCTGAATCCAACATTGAGTGACTTAAACTGCAGTTCATCCACTGGCCACTAGAGGTTGCAGAAGAGACTCAATCCCATAAACCCCCATGTTAATATACCCAACTTTACAGCAGAAACTCATGTTTACAGTCTGGTGCTAAAAGTGGTTTTGGTCTATACAGCTAATGTTGCCCTTCATGACGACTGTGAGGGGGGGAATTATTTTATAACTCATCCGTTTAAATTATATTAAGCCTTAAAGTTCTGCATAATTAAAGGGATACTTCAGGATTTAGCATTAAGCTTTGTATTAGTAGAAAACCTGTAGTATTTTCGAATTACCGTGCTTTCCACCCTCATATCCCCCTGAGACAAGAGATTTATGTATTTTTTGTCTGGAAAAAATCCTCAGATGACGCAAAAATCGTCATTTTGCGTCATCGGAGGATTTTCTGGCCAGAGGCTAAAGACTACAGCCAGTAGAAGGCGTTGTTCTGCATGTTTTCAGGCCGCCCATAGAGGGATCTCACTCACAGAATGTACACATAGTGTCAGCCGTCTTTCTTTGGAAGCTAAGCTAACAGGCTTTTGTCCTGTGAAGAAAGCTGAGTAGTAGGAGAAAGCTGAGTAGTAGGGGTTACCATCCTCTTTTTCCCGGACATGTCCGGCCGTCGAGATCGTTCAAAATGTCCGGGATTCGGCTTTTGCTTTCTGCAGTCGCCATTCATTGTTAACATGCACACCTTTTGTTTCAGTCTGAATTCATTTCGATTGGTGAATCTGAATGTAGTGTTTACATGAACGCTAAACAAGTGATCGGTTGATGTGCGTTTTACCATTGCTAAGAAAATTCCCGCTCCTCCGTGAGAGATGCGAGACCGGCGCTCTCAGTAATGACGCCACCGGCCTCGCGCCGTTCTCCCGCGCCCCTCAGCCTCGTCCTCATCGCCACAGTAAACATGATGAATGGCGACTGTAGAACGCAAAAGCCGAATCCCGGACATTTTGGGCGATCTCGAAATCCCTGGAAAACTCATCACGGAGTCTCAAATAGTAGCCAAGCCTTGTTTTCAACTGCGCTCTCTTACCGGTAGGTGCATTCTGGGAGTTGTTGTCTTTCATCCACATAAGCCAAAAATACATTTTCTGGCTTTTCTCAGTCTAGAAAGCTCCAAATTCAAAAATTTCTTCACATTTCTTCTACATAAATTACCTATTTTACATACACATTCATCTTTCCAGAGGTGAAGTATCCCTTTAAGGGCGTGGCCACTTGAGTGACAGGTGGATTGGCGCTGATGTCACTACTAGCCGTTTGTCTGCTAGCGTTAGCGTCACGTCACCTCAGCTAATCCGCCTCGCCGCACATTTTCGTTTTTTCCGGGAGTGACGCTGCCAAGATGATGACGGCCGGGTCCGCCCACTTTGGGCTTCAGAAAAGCTCTTCAGAAACACTACGAGTGATGTCATGCACACTACAAACATATTTTATACAGTCTTTGGTCCATATACATAAATATATCACAAATAACACAAGTAAATAAAAACAGAGAGCATGTAGATAAAAAAACATGTTTTATATTCAAACCTCTCTCTCTCTCTCTCTCTCTCAGGTGGGTCAGTGTGTGGTGGTGTTCTCTCAGGCTCCGTCGGGTCGAGCTCCTCTCAGCCCGAGTCTGAACTCTCGGCCGTCCCCCATCAGCTCCACTCCTGCTCCTCTGGGCCCGGACCCGTCCTCCCAGCGCTCCCAGTCCCCGGTGCGTAGCGGCGCGGCGGGGGCGGTTCTGGGCGCGGTCGAGGAGGCGCCGTGTGTGAACGGGCGCTGGGGAACGCTACGGCCCAGAGCGTCAGCGCGACCGCGGGACGGGAGTCCGTCACCCTCGCGAGGTCCCGATAGCCCTCCGCTACTCAACGGCTCGTCTCCTTCGCCACGCACTAGCCCAGCGGCGGTATCTCCACCCACGCGACCCGCGGACTACAGCTGGGACGGCGACCCGCTCGGCGCTAATGGGTTACACACGCCTCCACACACCCCGCCGGGAGCCGTTTCTCCCGCCGCCCTGCGCCGCGGCCTGGAGGCCGTTAAAGCCTCGTCCTCCTCATCCTCATCATCGCAACCCCAGCCTAGCGCTTCCGCCGTGACTCCGCCCACCTCCTCCAGCCCGCCACAGGCTGACGCCCACTCGCTCCCGCCCATTGCCCGCCGGCTCGCACACCACCCGCCGCAGAGCCTCAATGTGGGCAAGCCGCTGTACCAGTCGCTCAACTGCAAACCCATGCAGATGTACCTGCTGGACGTGTCGCGTGCCAAGGCGGAGGGCGTGGTGTCGTGGAAGGTGTACGGCGGCGGTGGAGCGGCTAGCGCGGTCACAGGGCCGCCGGAGACTAGCCTGCACACGGTGGTTCAGGGCCGCGGGGAGCTTATTATCTTCGGTGGACTCATGGACAAAAAGCAGAACGTCAAATATTACCCCAAAACCAACGCCTTGTACTTCGTCCGCGCCAAGAGGTAATGGAGGAGTGCTAGCCGCTAGCCGCCGCGACACGACGGGAACGACTGCTGCCCTTACACTAATTTACCTTAAAATACTGCTCAACTCATATAAAGGACACTCAAACATAGTTGTTGTTTCAATTTATGAGTGAATGAATGATGTTTTTGCTATGTGCTCTGCGAGAGTGTGTGTGTGAGAGAGAGAGAGAGAGAGAGAGAGAGAGATCTAGAAGGGAGTGTGTTATTGTTTCTGTCGCATTTCACCCTCAGAAACGCCGATCTGACTGAAGGAAACACGATTGTAGGATGAACTGATGAATTGGACCTTTTTTACCGCTCTTTCAGCCTGCATTGTTTACATTAAACGTGAGAGTGTGTGTGTGTGTGTGTGTGTGTGTGAGAGAGAGAGAGTGTGTGTGTGCTGTGGAGGGAATGAGACCGTGGATTGTAAACGGAAATAAAGAAAGTTCTCCATGTCTTAATTCTCTGATATAATGTGGCGTTTCTACGATCTTTACTAAAATAACGGAATAAAGCTGTGCGGTCACGTGTGATGTCACATGATCATCGTCTCAATTCCGTTCTACTACAAACACACTCAATTATACATGATGTCATAATTACTGTGGTTTAAAAACTGCTCCTTCAGCTGAAACAGTTCAACCCTGACATTCAATCACAGAGATTATTATAATGTAACATATTCCTCACAGTTGATTGGATCTTTGAGTACCTAGGCTAGAAAAGCGCTATATTAATGTAACGAATTAATAATGTATTGATATATGCGTTAGTGTGTGTGGTTGCTGCAGTTTGTACCCATTGTTTGTTCTGTTTTCGGCTGAAGAATGTGAGTTTCACATCCTCAGCGGGACTTTAGACAGGATTTCACCTTTAACCCATTTAAATGTATTCTGTGTTGCTGCGACGCCATTGGCTGTCCACCGGGGAGGCTGTGAGGCGGAGGAGAAGCTGTGCGTTGATTGGTCAGGCAGGAGCAGTGGGCGGGGTGTTCGGGAAGTGCTTCGTGTTTACGAGTGTGTGTGAATCACAAACAGGAACGCGAGCGGACTGGGTAAGACCATAGACTGGGTAAGACGCTTTCATACTGAGACAATACTCGTGTAAAGTTTATCGTGCAGCTGAATTGTTTGTATATAGTATACACTGCTGTTCAGAGTTTATGATCCGTAAGATTTTTTATGTTTTTAACATTATTACAATTTAAAATAAGTGTTTTCTATGTGAATATATAGTAAAGTGTAATTTATTCCTGTGATCAAAGCTGAATGTTCAGCATCATTACTCCAGTCTTCAGTGTCACATGATTATTCTAATATAATGATTTGATGATCAAGAAACATATATGATTATTATCACTGTTGAAAAGAGTTGTTTACATTTTTATTCCAGGATTCTTTGATGAATAGAAAGTTCAGAGGAACAGCATTAATCTGAAATAGATTGTTTTGTAACATTATAAATGTCTTTACTGTCACCTTTGATCAATTCAGTTCATCCTTGATGAATAAAAGTATTGATTTATTTTATTTAATTAATAAAAATTCTTACTGACTGCACACTTTTGAACGGTAGTGTTTAATGTTACAAAAGATTATATTTCAGATTAATGCTGTTCTTTTGAAATTCCTATTAAACTTTCAATCCAAAACTTTGCAACGGCGATGTATATTTGTGCTTGAAGGATTGAAACATGCTTCGATGATTTCGCTAATATGCAAGGTTTATGAATATGCAAATCACGTGATAAACTGATGTTTAACAGTTCAACGTAGAGCATTGAGGTTGTCTATATGAGACAGATACGGGTTTAAACAGTTCAACATAGAGCATGATTTGTCATGTATTAAATGTGTTGTTGTTGTTGATGAATGATTGCAGTGACAGGAACTTTGTTGCAGATTTGAATCCTGGACTTGATTTCTCAGAAACATGCTAATGCAGTGTAATGTCGCACACGTGAACATGACGAGATAACCAGCGCCCCAGCAGGATCTTCGGTGTCTCCTGGCTCCAGACATGCCTGTGACGCGGCTCCTGACCCCCCCGCCCCCCCTCGGCCCCGGGCGCCTGTGGCCCCCGCTGGACTTTAGCCTGGGCGCGCTGGCGTGCTGCGGGGCGTGTGTGTTCACCAACCCGCTGGAGGTGGTGAAGACCCGTCTGCAGCTGCAGGGTGAGCTGAGGGCCCGCGGCTCCTACCAGCGGCTCTACCGCGGGGTCCTGCAGGCGCTGTGGCTCGTGGGCCGCACCGACGGGGTCCGGGGCCTGCAGAAGGGGCTCACGGCGGCGCTGCTGTACCAGGGCCTGATGAACGGTGTCCGGCTCGGGTTCTACTCCTACACGCAGGCGTCGGGACTCACCGACGGCCCCGGGGGGAGTCTGATCGCAGGGGCCGCGGCTGGAGCTCTGGGGGCCTTCGTCGCCTCGCCCGCGTATCTGGTAGGAGACCTGCGTCGCTGAGTATCTGTACTGTTGGTGGTCAGTGTTGGGGAACGGTACTTTGAAAAGTAATGCATTACAATATTGCATTACTAAGTTACTTTTAGAAAAGTATTGCGTTACTTAGTTACTTTTAGAAAAGTATTGCGTTACTTAGTTTTATTTAACATATTTATATATTGGAGGTCTGCTAAGTGTTCTGATTCTACATTTCACTGATTTTATTCATTTTGAGGAATATTGAACAAAATAATTGTGCAAGTGAGACGAGTAAGAGAAAGCTCACATTTAGTCTAGAACTACAATAACCTTCAGGTTTACTGTCTTTAACCGACTCATTTATAGGAACAATCTGTCAGTAACTCGAGCTGTTCAGTTTATGTGAGTCACTCGCGCACACACACACACTCACTCTCGCACACACACACACTCACTCTCGCACACACACACACTCACTCTCGCACACACACACACTCACTCTCGCACACACAGTGTTGACAGTAAGGCATCCAGAGACAGGCTCAGATATCAGGAAGGCAGAGGAAGTGAAAGATGAGTATTTACGACAGACTGTAAGTGTGTTTACAGTGATGCGTGTGTTTACATGAGCGTGATGTATTTCCTGTGTGTATCTGTACAGGTAAAAACACACCTGCAGGCGCAGACGGCGGCGGCCATCGCTGTCGGACACCAGCACAACCATCAGGTACGAGATCTGCAGCACCAGTCACATGACCCACCTCTAACTCAGGCTTCTTTTCCATCAACCACCCAAAATATGTGACCTGACCTCTGCATACAGTGTGTGTGTGTGTGTGTGTGTGTGTGTGTCGACACACCTCTCACTGTTCTGCACTGGCAGCCAATCAGAGTCCAGCACACAGAGGCGTGTGAACGAACACAGCGTCACATGATACTGCTGAACTCTGACCAGATCTTTATCAGCCAATCACAGATCAGAGTATATTTGAGTTTATTTGAGTTTATGTGAGTTTATTTGAGATTAAATGAGTATGTGTATATTTGAGTTTGAGTATATTTGACAGTATTAGTGAGAGTGATTCTGATTGGTGCTCCTCAGAGCGTGTCGAGCGCGCTTCTGTCCATCTACCGGCGCGAGGGCGTGACGGGTCTGTGGCGGGGGGTGAACGGGGCCGTGCCGAGGGTCATGGTGGGGTCAGCGGCTCAACTCTCCACGTTCAGCTCGGCTAAAGACTGGGTCACACGCGCACAGGTCAGCACACACACACACACACACACACACACACACACACACACACATCGGCATGTGTACATGATTCTCCTGTTCATTATGACTTCTGATATTAAAAACCTCTTTCTAATAGTGTGTGTCTTCTCCAGTTGGAGGTTTAGTGCTTCAGAAGGCAAACATGTAAACTAGAGCTAGTGAGACTAGTGAAGTGTGTGAATGTGTGTGTTTCAGTGGTTCAGTCCTCACAGTGTCCTCATCGCACTCATCGCTGCCATGATTAGCGGAGTCGCCGTGTCGGTTACCATGACACCGTTTGATGTCATCAGCACACGACTGTACAACCAACCGGTGGACGAGTTTAAGAGGGTAAAACACATACTTTATTTACCAAGATTATATAGAATAATATTCATTTCAGTGTTGGGGTAACTCATTAAAAAGTAACGAGTTACGTAATCAGATTACCTTTTCAAGTAACTAGTAACGCATTACTTTTAAAATTTACAACAAAATATCTGAGTTACTTTTTCAAACAAGTTATGCAAGTTACTTTGTTTTCCCATTGATGGACTGACAGCTCTCCTGTCCTCATGTTGAGACAAATCGAAGTGCAGAGGCGTGTGTGTGTGTGTGTGTGTGTGTGTGTGTGTGTGTGTGTGTGTGTGTGTAAACATGATGTTATTGTAGTTCTAAATCTAAATGTGAGCATTTACTCGTCTCACTTGCACACAAAAAAAGATTCAATATTCCTCAAAATGAGTAAAATAAGTGAAATGCAGAATCAGAATACCATGCAAACCTCCAATAACTAAATATGTTAAATAAAACATACATTTTTATGCATTTAATCTCACTTTATTGATCAATTTGCATTTCTTTCAGCCTGAGGCTTATTTTTTTACTTTTGGTGTGAAAGGGTCTTTACATTTGCCCAAAAATAGAACTTTTTTTATAAAACAATAAGCCCAGCCCAGGTGGAAAAAAAGTAACGCAAAAATAACGTAACAAATACATTTTCTAAAAAAGACACTAAGTAACGCAATTAGTTATTTTTAAGGGAGTAACACAATATTGTAATGCACTACTTTTGCAAGTAACGTTCCCCATCACTGATTAATGTACAGTACGGTGTGTGTGTGTGTGTGTCTCAGGGCCGGCTGTACAGCGGGTTTGTGGACTGTCTGATGAAGGTCTGCGCCACGGAGGGGATTGTGGGTCTGTATAAAGGAATGATACCGGTGTTTGTGCGTTTGGCTCCTCATACGGTTCTCAGTATGCTCATCTGGGACGTCCTGAGACAGCGAGCGCTGCTATACACACACAGAAGAGATTCCCCGTACATGAACACTCACTCCAGAGATGATGCTGAACGCTTGTGTGTGTTAGCGTCACGCCGGACCTGACCCAGTGTTGTTGGGTTTTACCTCACCAGTGTGTCTTATTTCCAGTAACTATAAAGACTCTTTGTGTTTTTAATATGTGATGATTAAAGTTTTTACTGACTGACTCTCTGTGATTATTATTGCAAAAACTGGTGTCTTTAGTTCATGCCTGTTTTTTTCTGACAAACCTTTTTTTAATCTAAAATATTCACCCCCACCCCACATTTTAATTGTTTTTCATTTTTAATTATTTATTTGTGGTATTTTTGCATTTTTATGATTTCATTTATGAATAGCTTGTCATCAACTCGCGATCTCTGCCCTGCAGTTCCTCACGAAGCGCAGTTTCGGAAACACTGCGTTTAAAATATGCCAAAAGAAACTTGTAGGCATTATATTTATGTTTATAATCTATAATGTTTCTCTTTTCTGTATAAATGGATCAAATATCGCTGGTTTCCCGTAAATCCCACCGCGTTCTGCTCTCTGAGGTAAAACTGTGTAAGTGTTGAGTCACGTGACTCGCGCTCGTGTCACAGTACATGCACGCGCCTCTCACCGTGTCCTCTGCAGTTCTGTCATGTTTTATGTTCATAAGTTGTGTGGTTATTGTGTGATTGTGCTCTGCTGTTTTCCAGCAGGTGGCGCTGCATGATGAGTTACTGTGATGATGTTCTTCTCTCAGGCTTTGAGATGTTGAAGTTCACTTACTCCATCGGTTCCCAACAGGGGGGTCGCGGCCCACAAGGGGGCCTCAGCGAGCCGAAAAGTTTTGAGGAATGAGCATTGAATAAAATCCTTAACTTTTTCTGTAAAAAATTTACAAAATGTATAAGGAGCGAGTTCATCATGAGTCCATTTTCCAGTCTGTGTTTTTGTCTTATCCTGAACCACTAGAATTACTGAGAATCACTGAACTGTGTTCATCTGTGCACCAGAAGTTGCTGGACCGTCCTCCTGCTGTTCTTCCACACTCTGGGGGCGCGGGGAGAGATAAGAATACCCGTTTATACTTAGATTTAAACTTAGATTCTATAGACTACTCCACATAAAAATGTGGAAAAAATGTGAATGTGTAGATTGTGTGTTGTGTAGACACATAATGTTAACATTACCTCTGTAGGCCTCTCTGTGGCAGCAGAAACTATTTATCCCCATGTGATGAGCATTTGGTCAGTACACTTTATAACACTATTTGTCATAACTTCTGGTGTATTGAGTAGGCGACTTACAACTGCCTGGGGTTCTGTTGGGACAGGAGGCTCCAAAAGACAGATATTACCATCAGAATCTATTGGGACCAACAAAAATCCTAACCCAAAGTAAAATAAATGGAAATATAAAAAATAACACATTATGTAAACCTCTTACATTTTATGAAGGCCCTTGGATCTTTGGGACTGGCTCTGAAGTCCGTCCAGGAATTCCCTCAGCCGTAATGCTGCTGCACTGCTAGACACTGGATGCTTTAGTTATTTAATATGTCACATGTTTGTAAAGTCAGGTAGCCTACACCTATGATATGCTCAAGCCTTACTTGATTGAATTATGTTTTTATATTTAATTTTCAGCTGCTGCCATGTTCTTTTAATACCTGCAGGATTGCACATGAAAATTAAAATGAGGTTGAATAACATACTGTTCTTCCAGTTTCACCTCTGATATTATAACAGTTGGGTAAGTTACTTGTATTACTAACTACAAATGACATCTTCAACAGTGTAATTAGATTAATGTAATAATGAATATCTTTAGAAATTATTGGTCTACTTATTACTAATTACTAAATCCCACGTCAACCTCAACCACTTGAACAATACAAGGAGAGACAAGAAACTGCACTTTTAATGCTTTCAAATAAACAAAATACAATTGCATGAATTATTCTTGAATTGACCAAAGTGTGTGGAGGGAGAAGGTTACATTAAAAATATACCTTTTAAAAATGTATGTTAAATAGCCTATACAGAATTGTTCTATAGTCTAATACAATTACATCAGATTCAACTTTAAATTACAGAAGAATTAAGAGTAATCCCTTTAATTAATTACAGTATTTAGATTACTTGGTAATTAATTACACCTATCACTGTATAACAGTAATTAAAATGTAAACTTATAACTTATAAATGAAATAATGTTCGTACTCTCCATATGCTTGCAGAAGCACATCCAGTTCTGCTGGTGAGAAATATGCAGAGCTCTTTTTGTCTGGCGCTGTTGCCATGGTGACTCATAATATCTGCGCTCCATTGATAATGGCTTTTTATAGTTGTGGTGCACGCGCTTAACTCAGAGTAGGTCAACTCAGAGAGAGTTGATTGAACTAACTCATTTCAGCTGTTCTGAAACCAAAAACTCAGAGTTTCCCATCTCAGGGTAAGTCAACTCAGAGTTCAAGTTTTAACTCAGAGTTTGTTGAACCTCCTTATTGAAACAGGCCCCAGTACCTGCGTGACTCGTCATCGACGCACACAGAGAGAGAAGTAGTTCCGGCTACAATGTTCTTCCGAAAGACGCATTATTCTGTTAATAAACGTTTAGTATTAATAGTAACGTTTAGTTAATAACGTAAAGTTTATTATCGCTCCCTATAGCGCCAAAAATAAAGCCTCACATTGATAAAGCCTCACAAATAACATGCAAGTATTGAGGTCCCAGACAGAAGTCATTTAGTAATAGCCTATATTCTTTTTTTTTTTTACCTACACACAAGTGTGAATACTGATATTTTTGTTATTGCATTTCAAATAGGGCCAATTTATTGGCTACTCCTAGGCTTACGTTTTTAAATTACAAAGGGCCAACTAATGTTTTTGTTATTGTATTTTCAATATTATAGGCTATTATTTATGCACATATCTGGTTATAGTAAACGTACCGTTTGTTTAAAAACAACATATTCTGTCATCCTTGCTGCAAGCGTACAAGAGCGATAATATCATTAAATGTGAAGGGGGGCCCTAAAATATTTTCTTGGGGAAAAGGGGGTCTCAGAAAAAAAAAGGTTGGGAACCACTTACTCTCTTCCTTTTCTTCTAGTTTTATCGTGAGACACCAGTAATAACCATCATCAGCAGATCTGAGAAGAAAAAAAATCATCTTTACGCCTTTTGCCGGGAATGAATGTATATAGAATAGAATGGAAACTCCACTTTTAAGTTTCGGTCAGATTGTCTTGTGAATGGGAGTGAATGGGAGTGCTCGGGGCTCGACTATAATAGCATCAGAAATCGCTATTTCTAAAACACTAAGAAGGCTCGACACAACATGAAACTGTGCTGGAAGTGTCACCAGCGGCTCTACACATGAACTCCAGCATTGAGGACAGTGTTTGTGAACACTATAGTTTACTACTGGGAACTAATTTACTAAAGAGAAAGTTTTGAACAACTCACTGTCGCTGTTGTGGTTTCCGTCCGCCGGCATTCTGACAGTCAAAAATAGTCGATCCCCGAATGCAGCGTAACCAGAGCGTAACAGGAGGAGAGTAATGCTCCATATAAACTCACGGATAATTTGTTGTTTTGTCGTTAGTGAAAATCAATATTGATCTTGTATTTAAAAAAGGATCCTCATATAAGAAACAATACTAAAATTCAGAGTCAGTTCATTCGCATTCGGAGATCGACTATATTTGACTGACCCGAGCTCTGCCGTTCTAAAGGCGATGTGACCGAAAACGAAAATACGGTCAAACCAGAGAATGTCTAATATGGCGAGAAGTTTCACTCTCACTACACTTCCGGCTTCTGAACTGGTTGCAGTTCCACTCTGATTCCATATGAGGGCGCTCACAGGACGAGTGCAGAATGAATGGAGGTCAATGGCGGTATACCCCTCAAAATCCACTTTTCTCAGGATATAATTTTTTGTCTAGTAATTTGAATGTTGTATTCGAAAGGAGATGCAAAGAAATTACACATTGCTGGGTGTTAGATTTTTTACAGTCACTTATTTGATTTAAAAAAGTCTTTCAAAATGTCAATGACGTCAGAATGCTGACGTCATTAGCAGAATGCTAGCGTGTTATGGGCAACAACAACTCAACCTGTAAGAAATCAAAACGACATAAGTACTCGTTCATTCAACTTTCGACCTAAAACCCATGTTGAACTTGCAAAATCTACAATCACATCTGAGATTTCTCAACGGCAATCGGGTGAAAGAGACAAATTTAGCCGTCTAGCCCCATAGACTCCCATTCATTTTGCACTCATGGCGAGCGCCCCCAGTGGAACTCTGGTGGAACTACAACCAAAATTCGGTACAATAGGGCTTAATAGGGAGTGGACAGGCTCTCCGTAGACTGGCTCTGGTCAAACTTAAAAGTGGAGTTTCCATTCTAATGATGCTTTTACACGGAAGTTTGCCTCGGGAAGACTAACTAAAAGACCCTAGGTTGCATTTTGGCGAGAGTTACACTTTAATCTACAACAGGAAGTGAAGGATTTTTTTCCCTTCTTCAATTAAAGACAAGTACAATGCAGAAAAAGACAAGGCATTGTAATACAGTTCAGAGTGTATAAACACGGAATAACAACAACAACAACTAAAATATATAAAGAACATGTAAAAATTACAAATAAAACAAATAATATAGATATTTTTTTATATAAAAATGTAATAAAAAGTGCTATATTATATTAGGGCATTTGCATGAATTTAAAAAGCTTTCAAATTTGTATAGTTTTTATGCTTTTTGTTTTGTGATCTCTTATTTGAAAGAGGTTTGAAGTATATTGTGAAATCGGTGTTATAACAGGTAATATATATATACGAGGAGTTATTTTTGTCTTATAAATTTAAAACTTTGACAAAATAATAAAAGGTTAATAATATAACTTTGTTTTTCAGAAAAATATGGGTTTTGAAAACAATGAAACATTGTTAAATAATTCATATTAAATAAATATTATTTTTTTCACGTCTATTTGAAAGTCAGTCCAAAAAGAAACAGAAAAAAGGGCAATACAAATAGAAATGAAGGACGCTTTGCTTGTGTGAGTGACAGGAATCAGATGAATTGAATAATTTGTTGTGGTGTTTGTATTGTACCTCAGAGAAGCTCATGAATCATGTTTATCTGATAGATATACTGCAGATAAAGCCGCTATCACTGGATAAACCGGTTAAAGCACGTCTCGCTGAGGAGCTCAAAGGTGAATCATGATTCATGACTCAGGGTTTGAACCAACAACCTTTATATTACCATTTCAAGAGCTACATCAGCCCTCATGAGTCTGATAAGTCTCTAAAGCCTAGCGTCGCTCAGGTCGCGCTCATAAACGTGTGACTGTCGAGATATTAGATGATGAAGAGTGTGTGAATCAGAGTCCTCATCTGTCCTGTGGGCGGAGCTTGTGTCAGGACTCGGATGATGTCATCGCGGCTGCGCATGCGCCCTCCCGCAGCAGTGACGTCACCGACGCATTCCTCAGCCCCTCCCCCTCTTCTCGAGGATAAATGCTGATACATGTTGTGTAGTTCATAAAGTTAGCGTAGTTTATATAGTCTGTTTATATAGTTTAGATTTAGATAGTTTGTAAAGTTAATATAGTTTGAAGATTATATAGTAGTTTGGAGTTTAAGAGATAAGTTTATGTAATTAGTTTAGTGTACTTTGTATAGTTGTTTATATATTTTGTACATGGCAATGGCAATTTTTTTTAATCACCATTAAATACACAAAGTTGACCAATGTGCTTTACAACAAGATACATCACAAACACACTACTAAATTATATTATATTATCAATGAAATTATTACTACGTGTATAGTTTTTATAATTAGTTTAGTTCACATCAGGTTTATTTAGTTTGTGTAGCTCGTTTGTTTCATGTCATTCCCTGTGAAGAGTCTAATGCAGGAGAGAGAGAGAGAGAAGGAGAGAGAGAGAGAGAGAGAGAGAGAGAGAATGAGAGAGAGAGAAGGAGAGAGAGAGAGAGAGAGAAGGAGAGAGAGAGAGAGAGAGAGAGAGAGAGAAGGAGAGAGAGAGAGAGAAGGAGAGAGAGAGAGAGAGAGAATGAGAGAGAGAGAGAGAGAGAGGGAGAAAGAGAGAGAGAGAGAGAGAGAAAGAGAGAGAGAGGGAAGGAGTGAAGTGGGGGATGGGAGGAGAAAAGAGAAAAGAGGGCAGACACACTGAGGGAGGTAGAGAAAATAACACTGACAGAACAATGAGACGACACACACACACACACACACACACACACACACACACACACACACACACACACACACACACACACACACACACACACACACACACACACACACACAGTTTTCACTGCTTTATCACACTGAGGCAACAGGATGTGACTGTACCTGCCTTTTCCAGCTCAGCTCCTGCTTATCTGTGTGTGTGTTCAAGTAACTGCATGCCTTTGTGTGTTTGTAGGCATGCATGACTGCCTGTGTGTGTGTGTGTGTGTGTGTGTGTGTGTGTGTGTGTGTGTGTGTTACACATTTGACTGTGCTTTGTCAGTCAGTAACTGTTTAACTCTTCACTTCTGCTGATCTGAGAGAGAGAGAGAGAGAGAGAGAGAGAGTGTGTGTGTGTGTGTGTGTGTGTGTGTGTGTGTGTGTGTGTGTGTGTGTGAGAGAGAGAGAGAGAGAGTATGTGTGTGTGTGTGTGTGTGTGTGTGTGTGTGTGAGAGAGAGAGTGAGAGAGGAAAAGGCGTGTCCTCGTGCAGATACGATCCTTACTGCTACTACTCTCTCTCTCTCTCTCTCTCTCTCTCTCTCTCTCTCTCTCTCTCTCTCTCTCTCTCTTCTACACAGATCGCAAGGAAACAGGAACGACTGACTGGAAGAGTTTGATCTGCGGTTTTATCAGGTAGGCTAATGTTCGAGACAGAAAAGAGACGTGATCAGACTCAAACCTCTGACTCCTCAACAGCTGGACAGAGAACAGAGGTTCACCATATGAACTAGTGTTTGTGTGAAGTTCTGCTCTTCATCTGTCATTCAGTCATGTGTGTGTGTGTGTGTGTGTGTGTGTGTGTGAGAGAGAGAGAGTGTGTGAAGCCTCGGACACACTCAACACGTGTGTGTTTTCTGATTTATTCTGTACGTCAACGTACATTCGACCCACATCTCCATCGCTCGACACATGACTGACTGACTGACTGGACTTTGGTACTGAAGACTCGGACACGCCCAGAAACACGTCTAATTCACTTTCTGACGGATTATAAGTGTGTGCTTAATTATTATTTATTTACTTTATCTTTTCTCTGTGCAAAAGTGTTCAGTAATATTATATAATTTATGTTTATGTAGATTGGAAAGTTCATATGTTTGTATAGTGTATATAGTTTAAGTTTATATAATTTGTTTAGTTCATTTATATAGTTTAATTTTATGTAGATTGGATAGTTTGTAAATTTGTTTAATTCTTAGTTGTAACATATATGTTCGGTTTTAGTTTCGTTTTTACCCTGAATTCCTAGTTAGTTCCCTTGTTTTTTTTATAAGTTTCCGCAGTCCCTGATTGCTCACACCTGTTCTGCTGGATCTCTGATTACAGCGCCGGTATTAAAGCCCTGAGTTTCTCTAGTTCATTTGTCCGTTATCATCTGTGTTTATGTGTTTCTATGTTTGTGTTTGTGTTTGTGTTTGTTTTATCACTCCTGTTATCTGCCTGTTTCTGTTGTGGATTTATTAAAGATTGTATTTTTGTTCCTACTTCTTCGTCCTGCACTTCAATACAGCCGCTCCGCGACAGAATAACGGACCCTCATAGCGAGTAAAACAGAAACGGACATACCGTCATTCCAGCTTCTGTGCCTGGAGCAGTCCTTCACTGTTTCTCCTGTCTCCTGCCTCACCTCGGTCCTCCTGCTCCACCTCGATCCTCCTGCCTCACCTCGGTCCTCCAGCTCCCTCGGTCCTCCTGCTCCACCTCGGTCCTCCTGCTCCACCTCGGTCCTCCTGCTCTCCCTCGATCCTCCAGCTCCCTCGGTCCTCCTGCTCCACCTCGATCCTCCAGCTCCCTCAGTCTTCCTGCTCCCCCTCGATCCTCCAGCTCACTCTGTCCTCCTGCTCCACCTCGGTCCTCCAGCTCCCTCTGTCCTCCTGCTCCACCTCGGTCCTCCTGCTCCACCTCGATCCTCCTGCCTCACCTCGGTCCTCCAGCTCCCTCGGTCCTCCTGCTCCACCTCGATCCTCCAGCTCCCTCGGTCTTCCTGCTCCCCCTCGATCCTCCAGCTCCCTCTGTCCTCCTGCTCCACCTCGGACCTCCAGCTCCCTCTGTCCTCCTGCTCCACCTCGGTCCTCCTGCTCCCCCTCGATCCTCCAGCTCCCTCGGTCCTCCTGCTCCACCTCGATCCTCCAGCTCCCTCGGTCTTCCTGCTCCCCCTCGATCCTCCAGCTCCCTCTGTCCTCCTGCTCCACCTCGATCCTCCAGCTCCCTCTGTCCTCCTGCTCCACCTCGGTCCTCCTGCTCCCCCTCGATCCTCCAGCTCCCTCGGTCCTCCTGCTCCACCTCGATCCTCCAGCTCCCTCGGTCTTCCTGCTCCCCCTCGATCCCCCAGCTCCCTCTGTCCTCCTGCTCCACGTCGGTCCTCCAGCTCCCTCGGTCTTCCTGCTCCCCCTCGATCCTCCAGCTCCCTCGGTCCTCCTGCTCCACCTCGGTCCTCCTGCTCCCCCTCGATCCTCCAGCTCCCTCGGTCTTCCTGCTCCCCCTCGATCCTCCAGCTCCCTCGGTCCTCCTGCTCCACCTCGGTCCTCCTGCTCCCCCTCGATCCTCCAGCTCCCTCGGTCCTCCTGCTTCACCTCGGTCCTCCAGCTCCCTCGGTCCTCCTGCTTCACCTCGGTCCTCCTGCTCCCCCTCGATCCTCCAGCTCCCTCGGTCCTCCTGCTCCACCTCGATCCTCCAGCTCCTTCTGTCTTCCTGCTCCCCCTCAATCCTCCAGCTCCCTCTGTCCTCCTGCTCCACCTCGGTCCTCCAGCTCCCTCGGTCCTCCTGCTCCACCTCGGTCCTCCAGCTCCCTCGGTCCTCCTGCTCCACCTCGGTCCTCCTGCTCCCCCTCGATCCTCCAGCTCCCTCGGTCCTCCTGCTCCACCTCAGTCCTCCAGCTCCCTCGATCCTCCAGCTCCCTCTGTCCTCCTGCTCCACCTCGATCATACAGCTCCCTCGGTTCTCCTGCTCCCCCTCAGTCCTCCAGCTCCCTCGGTCCTCCTGCTCCACCTCAGTCCTCCAGCTCCCTCGGTCCTCCTGCTCCACCTCAGTCCTCCTGCTCCACCTCGGTCCTCCTGCTCCACCTCAGTCCTCCAGCTCCCTCGGTCCTCCTGCTCCACCTCAGTCCTCCAGCTCCCTCTGTCCTCCGTCTCCACCTCGGTCCTCCTGCTCCCTCGGTCCTCCTGCTCCACCTCAGTCCTCCAGCTCCCTCGGTCCTCCTGCTCCACCTCAGTCTTCCAGCTCCCTCGGTCCTCCAGCTCCCTCGGTCCTCCTGCTTCACCTCAGTCCTCCTGCTCCACCGCAGCCCTCCTGCTCCACCTCAGTCCTCCAGCTCCCTCGGTCCTCCTGCTCCACCTCAGTCCCTAATTTATTAAAGACTGTGTAGTATAACACATTAAAAACTTTATAAAAAACGATATAGTTTGTATAGTTTATGTACTTTGAAGTTTATATAATTTGTTTCGTTTTTTTCTGTTTGTATAATTTATCTATGTAGTTTGTATATTATTTTATTTATTTAGTAAATATATATGTAAAAGTGTTCAGTAACTCCATGTGCAATGAAACAGTTTTTATTAAAAAATAATTCAGTGTGAAATAATGTCAGCTGTTGCTTCAGCATTGAAATAGCGTTGGCAGAAATCTCTTCCACAGAGCTTTGTTCGTTTGATTCTGTTCCTGAGTTGATTTGAGTCGTTTGGTCTGTTTCAGCATCATGGCGTCCGCGGCCCCTCAGAAGAGGGTGGTGTCGTCTGTCTTCATCACTCTGGCGTCTCCGTTCAGGGCGACCGTCACCCCGACGGCTCAGGTCCACAGCAGCAGCCCGACACGAGAGCAGCCGCGGCTACGGAGCTCAGCGTCGCACGAGGAGCGGATCAGCCCGCTGTACGCCCAGCCCAACGCCGGCCCCTGCAGGCGGGACAGCGCACGCACACCGGACGGTGAAGAGAGCTTCACATCATCTTCATGTTTATAGTTGCATTTAGCAAGTTAGAGCTGGGCGATGATATATGTTAGGGCTGCACGATTAATCGCAATTAACATGAAATCGCGCTTAAACTGATTTGGTGATGAAATCGCAAAGGCTGCGATTGTTTTTGTTATGCGCAGCTTGTCGTTGATGTACGGCTCAGCAAACGCTGCTCCATCTGAAAGCACTGCGAGTTTGAGTCGCTTATAACGTGGATTTGAAAAGGCAAAACTCGTAAAAACATCTTTCCAAACATGAGAAGCATTTATGAACCTCTTGTCCAAGAAAAGACAACATTTAATAAATCAAAGCGTTTCAATCTTCTGTTTATTCAGCTACAGCGATAGAGATTTCCTGGAATGATGTGTGTGTGTGTGTGTGTGAAACGCCCTCTGGTGTTCAGAGGGATATGTGGTGTGTGTGTGTGTGTTTGGAATGATGTGTGTGTGTGTGTGTGTGTGTGTGTGTGTGAGACGCCCTCTGGTGTTCAGAGGAATATGTAGTGTGTGTGTGTGTGTGTGTGTGAGACGCCCTCTGGTGTTCAGAGGAATATATATTGTGTGTGTGTGTGTGAGACGCCCTCTGGTGTTCAGAGGGATATGTGGTGTGTGTGTGTGTGTGTCTGGAATGATGTGTGTGTGTGAGACGCCCTCTGGTGTTCAGAGGGATATGTGGTGTGTGTGTGTGTGTGTGTGTGTGAGACACCCTCCGGTGTTCAGAGGGATATGTGGTGTGTGTGTGTGTGTGTGTGTGTGTGTGTGAGAGACGCCCTCTGGTGTTCGGAGGGATATGTGGTGTGTGTGTGTGTGAGAGACGCCCTCTGGTGTTCGGAGGGATATGTGATGTGTGTGTGTGTGTGTGTGCAAGAGCGCCCTCTGGTGTTCAGCATTTACCACCGATCACAGAGCCGTACTTCACTGACAAGCTGCATGTTAAATAATCGCAGCCTTTGCCAAGGCGTGTGTGGTTTCATTTTGATTAATCGTACAGCCCTAATATATACATTATATTTTATTTTCATAAAAAAATCTCGCAGTTGAGATTTGCTGTAGAGCAAATATGGCTTTATATTTTGCGTGTGTTAGTAAAGAGGATTTGCTGATTGATTCTTGATCTGTTAGTGTTTGTAAGCAGTTACTCTGATGAACTCCCTCCTCCACATGACCCCTGTGACCCCGAGCCCGGACCCACGGTTGCCCCTGCAGAGGTCAGTCTGCCAGAGAGATCGGTGCCCCCTGCTGGAGGGATGGTGAAGGAGCCGTCAGCCGGACCGCACTGCACTGGTGAGAATCCTCCTGATAACTGGAATAATCCTGTGAGAGGACAGTCGTTCAGAGCTGCTGTGTGTGTGTGCCTCAGATGTGTGTGGGTTCTGCCGTAAGCTGGTGCTGCTGTCTGAACCGGCCATCGACGCTCTGAACCGCACGTACCACGCCTCGTGCTTCCAGTGCCGGCAGTGCCACGCTCCACTGGCTGCCAAACTCTACTACACTAAATCTGGGATTCCTCTGTGTGAGGACTGTTACCAGGTACTGAGTGTGTGTGTGTGTGTGTGTGTGTGTGTGTGTGTGTGTGTGTGTGTGAGGACTGTTACCAGGTACTGAGTGTGTGTGTGTGTGTGTGTGTGTGTGTGTGTGTGTGTGTGTGTGTGAGGACTGTTACCAGGTACTGAGTGTGTTTGTGTGTGTGAGGACTGTTACCAGGTACTGAGTGTGGGTGTGTGTGTGTGTGTGTGTGTGTGTGTGAGGACTGTTACCAGGTACTGAGTGTGTGTGTGTGTGTGTGTGTGTGTGTGTGTGTGTGTGTGTGTGTGTGAGGACTGTTACCAGGTACTGAGTGTGTGTGTGTGTGTGTGTGTGTGTGTGTGTGAGGACTGTTACCAGGTACTGAGTTTGGGTGTGTGTGTGTGTGTGTGTGTGTGTGAGGACTGTTACCAGGTACTGAGTGTGGGTGTGTGTGTGTGAGGACTGTTACCAGGTACTGAGTGTGTGTGTGTGTGTGTGTGAGGACTGTTACCAGGTACTGAGTTTGGGTGTGTGTGTGTGTGAGGACTGTTACCAGGTACTGAGTGTGGGTGTGTGTGTGTGAGGACTGTTACCAGGTACTGAGTGTGTGTGTGTGTGTGTGTGTGTGTGTGTGTGTGTGTGTGTGTGTGTGAGGACTGTTACCAGGTACTGAGTGTGTGTGTGAGGACTGTTACCAGGTACTGAGTATGTGTGTGTGTGTGTGTGTGCGTGTGCGACTCCTCTCCCTCTGCTCTGAGCACAAACTGGTCATAACCAACAGAACTTTCCAAATGAAAAATAAATACAAAGCATCATGGATGCACCCCAGATCCAAACACTGGCACCTACTGGACTGCATTATAACCCGGCAACAAGATCTACATGAAATCTCCATCACTCGAGCAATGCGTGGGGCGGAGTGTTGGACAGATCATCGGCTGATCAGAACCAAGATACACCTAAAGGTCCGACCTCAACACACCAGGCACCAACCCTCAAGACGGCTCAACTCTCGAGCCCTAAAATCCCCTGACATCACTGCATCGTACCGTCGCTGCTTGGCTGATAACCTTTCCTCCGCTCTCACTCATCCCCTACACAATACAGCTGAAAGCACATGGGCTAATCATAACTCAGCTATACAACAAGCCGCTACTGACACAACTGGTTTTACTTCCAAACGTCACCAGGACTGGTTTGACGACAACTCCCTCGAAATACTCAGCCTTCTGGAGGAGAAGCGTAAAGCCCTCACTGCCCACCTCTCCAATCCACAATCTCCTTCTTTACGCTCACACTGGAGTAATATCCGTGCTGAGGTGCAACGACGGCTTCGCATAATGGAGAATGACTGGTGGCTTAGGAAAACCAACAACTCTCAAGCTTTCTACGATGCAGTAAAATCACTATATGGACCCCAAAAACACAGAATCACCCTATCAGATCTACAGACGGCACATTACTGCACAAGGACAGACAAGAAATTCTTGAGCGTTGGGCTGAACATTTTAACACCCTTCTTAACCAAAACAATCCAACTGACCCCACTGTCCTGCAGCGCCTCCCAAAGCTCCCACCTGTGCATGAGCTTGATGACCCTCTCAGGTTCTCAGAAGTCCTGGCAGCAATACAAAGCCTCAAGGACAATAAGTCTACTGGTCCTGATGGAATCCCTGCAGAGGCTCTAAAAAAGGCAGGTACCTGCTCACCAAAAACCTCCACCAACTGCACAAAAAACTGTTCCACAAGGCTGGAAAGACTCACACATTGTTACCATCCACAAGAAAAAGGATGACAAGTCCATCTGTGGAAACAGTCGTGGCATATCCCTGCTCTCTGTGGCAGGGAAAGTATTAACAAGGGTCATGCTGTTCCATCTTACCAAGCACATCACAGAGAGGATCCTTCCTGAGTCACAGTGCGGCTTCAGCAAGGATCGGCCCACCTCTGACATGATCTTTGTACTACGCCAAATGCAGGAGAAGGCCAGAGAACAGAACAAAGACCTGTCCATTGCCTTCATCGACCTGGCAAAGGCTTTTAACACCATTGACCGGCAAGTCTTTTGGGTCATTCTTGAGAAGTTTGGGGTGCCACCAAGGTTTCCTGACATCCTACAACAGTTTCATGATGGCATGCAGGCTTGTGTGATTGTGGATACATCTCAATCCCCCTCCTTTCCTGTGCAGGTAGGAGTGAAACAGGGGTGTGTACTGGCTCCAGTGATCTTCAATCTCTTCCTGGCAGCAGTCACCCTCCTCTCCGGCAATTCCCTCAGCCCTGATGATGGTGTTTGCCTACAGTTTCGTCTGGACGGAAACCTCTTTAACCTCCGCCGCCTGCAAGCCATCACCAAGACCACCACAACCACAATTCACGAACTGCAATACGCTGATGACGGTGCCCTCCTAGCCCACAGCCTGCGTTTGGTAGACTCCGATCTCGAGTCTTTGTTAATAAAGATCTCCGTACCTTCACCAAAGCGGCCGTCTACCAGGCAGTCTGCGTTTCCACCCTGCTGTTTGGTGCAGAAGCTTGGACTCCCTACCGCAGGCATATTCGGTGTCTCGAGGGCTTTCACATCAGATGCCTCCAGCGCATACTAGGTGTCACATGGAAAGACAAAATCCCCCACACGGACACCCTACAGCGCACCAACTCCAGCAGCATGGAGGCAACCCTTGCTAGGCGCAACTGCGATGGGTTGGACTTGTTATCCGCATGCCCTCCCACCGCCTACCCCGGCAGGTCCTCTATGGGCAGATATACGCAGCCAACAGGAGACCTGGGGGTCAGAAGCGTCGCTACAAGGACCACCTCAAGTGGTCCCTGAAAAAGCTGTGGCATCAACCCTGGAGTCCTGGAAACAACAGCTGCCAACCGTCAGGCATGGAGCTCTGCATGCGATCTGGGGGCCCAACAGATCGAATCACAGCGCGCCCAACACAGAACTGCGCTACGTCAGCGCAGACACCAACGCACACAGCCACAACCACACCCATCCCCAGACTCAGCACTCACATGTCCTGACTGCGGCAGGACGTGTGGCTCCCGGATCGGGCTTCACAGCCACCTTCAATGGCACCGCGGACAGCAGCGGCTGCCTCAGCACTCCAACAACGCATCCTAGAAGTGATGTCATCTTCGAAATCGATGGACTGCATAAGAAGAAAGAAGAAGTGTGTGTGTGTGTGTGTGTGAGGACTGTTACCAGGTACTGAGTGTGTGTGTGTGTGTGTGTGTGTGTGTGTGTGTGTGTGTGTGTGTGTGTGTGTGTGAGAGGACTGTTACAAGGTACTGAGTGTGTGTGTGTGTGTGTGTGTGTGTGTGTGTGTGTGAGGACTGTTACCAGGTACTGAGTGTGTGTGTGTGTGTGTGTGTGTGTGTGTGTGTGTGTGTGAGGACTGTTACCAGGTACTGAGTGTGTGTGTGTGTGTGTGTGTGTGTGTGTGTGTGTGTGTGTCTGTGTGTGTGTGTGAGGACTGTTACCAGGTACTGTGTGTGTGTGTGTGAGGACTGTTACCAGGTACTGAGTGTGTGTGTGTGTGTGTGTGTGTGTGTGTGTGTGAGGACTGTTACCAGGTACTGGTTGTGTGTGTGAGGACTGTTACCAGGTACTGAGTGTGTGTGTGTGTGTGTGTGTGTGTGTGTGTGAGGACTGTTACAAGGTACTGAGTGTGTGTTTGTGTGTGTGTGTGTGTGTGTGTGTGTGTGTGAGGACTGTTACCAGGTACTGTCAGCAAAGAGTGGGTATTCTGTACTTCTCTTCTCCATTGTGTCGTATATCCGAGTGAAACTTCTCAGGAACAAGTACTAATGTGAGCGGGGCTTGATTGTGTGAGAAATTGAGTGGATGGTTGGATGGTTGTGGTTTGCTATTGGCTGATCTCATGTGAGTGACAGGCTGTCCCACCCTCGTCATCAGAGAAGAGAATATTGTATAAGTAAGTGATAATGTACATCCAGTCGGTTGTTATCTCAGAATAAACCCGATCAGGATCAGGTCTTCATCAACCTGAAGGGGTTTATTCTGAGATAAAACACACACACACACACACACACACACACACTTGAAGGGGTTTATTCTGAGATAACACACACACACACACACACACACACACACACACACACACACACACTTGAAGGGGTTTATTCTGAGATAACACACACACACACACACACACACACACACACACACACACACACACACTTGAAGGGGTTTATTCTGAGATAACACACACACACACACACACACACACACACACACACTTGAAGGGGTTTATTCTGAGATAACACACACACACACACACACCTCTGAAGGGGTTTATTCTGAGATAACACACACACACACCTGAAGGGGTTTATTCTGAGATAAAACACACACACACACACACACACCTGAAGGGCGTTTATTCTGAGATCACACACACACACACACACACACACACACACACACACACACACACACACACATGAAGGGGTTTATTCTGAGATAACACACACACACACACACACACACACACACACACACTTGAAGGGGTTTATTCTGAGATAACACACACACACACACACCTGAAGGGGTTTATTCTGAGATAAAACACACACACACACACACACACACACACACACACACACCTGAAGGGGTTTATTCTGAGATAACACACACACACACACACACACACACACCTGAAGGGGTTTATTCTGAGATAACACACACACACACACACACACACACACCTGAAGGGCGTTTATTCTGAGATCACACACACACACACACACACACACACACACACACACACACACACACACACCTGAAGGGGTTTATTCTGAGATAACACACACACACACACTCACACATACACCCACACACACACACACACCTGAGGGTTTTTTTCTGAGATAACACACACACACACACACACACACACCTGAAGGGGGTTTATTCTGAGATAACAGCCGGCTGGATGTACATTATCCGCTTATTACACGGATACTTGCCACATAAGTCAAAGAGTTGAAATATTTGATTAGCTCTCC
>NC_138739.1:1652500-1685000 GCF_965113295.1 Leuciscus leuciscus | reverse complement strand
AGTGAAATATGATTACAATTTAAAAATAGCTGTTTTCTGTGTGAATATCTTTTGACCATTACTGTATCAGACATATCAACTAGTCTTTTGTATTCTTTTTTTGTAATATGCACAAAATGCAAAGCACCAAAGATATTTATTCAACAGCAGCAACACCAATATCCCATATCCAGTGTTATTTCCATTGTAAAAGGAATATGACTCCAAATAAACTACTAATATATGCCATCTTGTGCTCATTGTGACTTGATTATTTGCGCAAAATATTCAGTATTTGGTATGTAATATTATGCTATGACACATCGTGACATTTGCTTTGATGTCGCATAGTGACGGGGGCGCGCAGGGTTGCGGTGCGCGTCGCCGAGGGTTCCTTCGCGCGCTCCCGCTCCTGCACGCGCACGGCCGCGAGATCTTTTTTCTCGCACGAGCTCGCGGCGGATTTTACCTCACGGTCAGAGATTAAACGACGCGAAAGCGCATATGTGCATGAACGGGACACGGTCGACGCAGGATGGTTCGGGAAACCAGACACCTCTGGGTGGGAAATTTACCCGAACATGTTCGCGAGGAGAAGATTGTGGAGCATTTTAAACGGTGAGTTACACAAGAAGCGGAGCTGCGCGCGCAGTGACGGGGCCTCGCGCGGACACAAACAGCCTCAGCGCGCGATGCCAGAAAATAAACGAATAAACGCAAATAAAAACGAGCTAAAACACCCGCAATGAGCCATAAGCACGATTTAAAATATAAAAACAAACCGCAGCGATCTCTGATGAGACGCCAGCCCGCGAACATGACCAAGTTGAGCAGTTAGCTGGCCGCTTCACTAGTGACTAGTTAATGTTTTGCTGGTGGTTTAGTGGAATCTATCGTCTTTTTCACAGAAATCGTCCGTTTTGCGTTAACGCCACAGTTACGCCTCACGAAAAGTCGCATAAAACGCGGTCTGAGTGTGAGAACAGCGAGTGTGTGTGTCCGTGTGCGGTGTTAGCTCGCTGCTAACAGGCTGAGCCGGTTTAACAGCGAAACCGATTCAGTCCGAGGAACAGAAACAAGAGTGAGAATCTGATGTTTGCGTTTAACTTCATTCCGCGATAGTTCTGAAGTAAACTCAAAGTTTTACTACGTAAACATGCAAGTATGGTGTTCTAGTTGAGTGAGCTGAATTAATGTAATATAGGAAACCGTTGTGAAATCGCTTTAATGTCGTAGTCAAGTCACCTTTATTTATACAGCGCTTTTAACAATATATGTTTTTTCAAAGCAGCTTTACAGTGATTACAGTAACAGAGATTGTTTAGGCTTTACAGCAGATCTAGAATAAAGTTATTGTCCAGATAAAGTTAGTTTTTGATTGATTTACTTTATAAAGATCATAAGTTATTAACTTAGGGGCCGCTAACACGACACCGTTCTAACAGAAAACCTTTAACATGTTCCTGGACGTTCATTTGCAGGACAACAGTGTTTGGCGCTCGAGAACGCAGACTTTGAAATAGTTTCAAGGTGCAAGTTTTGAAAAATGTTATCATCTCCGTGTGAACTTCAAAAACGTGAATCTGTGAAAACTGTGACGGATGCGCCCAAACGAACATTATGAAGGTGTAAGTTACAAAGTTTTTGTATGTCAGAAAGTGTATTTTTGACTTGTAAATGTGTGTGTGTGTGTGTGTGGCTGACGCCGGTCCCGTGACGCCTGGTTTACAGTGGCTCGTCTCTTTCAGGTATGGCCGGGTGGAGAGCGTCAAAGTCCTGCGCAAGCGCGGCTCCGAGGGCGGCGTGGCGGCCTTTGTGGATTTCGTCGACATCAAAAGTGCTCAGAAGGCGCACAACGCCGTTAACAAAATGGGGGACAGAGACCTTCGCACCGATTACAATGAGCCGGGTTCGGTGCCCAGCGCCGTGCGCGGTCTGGAGGACGCCGCGCCCGCTAGCACTCACGGAAGGGAGGTTGCAGGGTTCTCGAGGAGCGCCGTGGGGCCGGTGTACGGGCCTCCGGTGACTCTCCACACCAGAGAGGGGCGCTATGAACGCAGACTAGACGGGTAAGTGGGACTACGGTGTCAGATACAGGGGTTGAGGTGGGGTTAAACACAATACTGATTCTCCGTTCTCTGAGGCCTGACTTCCTGCACACGGGATTATTAATCCTTGTCTATCATGTAAGAATGAGTGGATTAGATTGGTGTGTTCAAAATCAAAATGTGGGATTACTGTGTGAGCCATGAGCTGGATATCACCCACGTGGATATTACGAAGTCCGGCGGAGACGTAACGGGTGAGTTTGGATATTAGGCGTCCTCCAAATCTGGGATATTACGATTCCTCGGATGGTGCCGTGTGGAAGTATGTGCCGACGACGGATTTAACAAGATTTTTAACCAGGGAAATAGAGATATCGCAAAACCTTTTTGTCAGTTGTCATTTGCCTTGCACGAGTATCCCATCACCCATCTGGTCATTGTGCTACTGTCTGTCATGGATGTGTATCACTGCCGTGGATTTAGGAGGAATCGCCCGTCGCGTGTGGAGTAAGTGTGTCAGGGTTCATCATCTCATCCTCCGTGTCACCGCACGTCATTCGTTAGAGAGGGCCGCTAACGCTCGTCGCTCGCGCTGGGATGTTTCCACCAAGCTTCGAAGACCAGAAGATGTGGCGGGAAGATTGATCACGCTTCCCGAATGTTGGATCTAACCTCACGTTGGATGTATAGGTGTAGACCGAACTGGATTACCTGATCTCGAGTGGATGTACGGGAGAAGAGTTCGCCAAGTCCCACCGCTGCCGTTCGGAGGAAGTAAATGCGCTGGAATTACGCACCGTTTGTTTTTTTTGTGTGCGCCGTTCGGATTATTCCTCACCAGTGGAAAGCTATGTTTTTCCTCAGAAGAAGATTGTTTTTGGTTGTTTTTGGTAAAGACTTTATTTGTTTTTCCTAAATATTATTTTTGTTAAACGCATCAAGACGACGCACGGATAACCGGCGCAGCCCTGATTGGATGAAGATCGCATAGTGGAATCCGATCCGCTTCTTTCGACCGCTTTCCGCCGTCGCTGTTTTTGGCTCACACACAATTCCTCCTATATTGTATTGGGAATAAGTAGGGTCAGTTACTGCTCTGAAAAGGTTGGTATTGCCCTGCCTTACGCATCTCTGTGCTTTTTCTCTCTCTCTAACCTAGACACATAGTCTCTTAACCCCTGTTCTTTACTAACCCTAGAGCCTTGTGTTATTATTAACCCTTTGATTTCCCCGCGGCGTTCAGAGCCTGATAGCCAGCATGGTTCATGAGTCGGATAGAAACACTGCATGATTGGTGTAGAAGTCCATTTCCAGCAGCGCTAGAGCCTCAGTGTAGCTCGGATTTAAACCGTGGCTCAACCAACCCGTTAGATTTGTACGATGAGTTAGCTAGCTGTGTGAGAATGATCCAGCCGGAAGCTAAGTGTGTGTGTTCCTCTTTCTGTCGTGTCTCTTCCCTGTCTCTCTCACAGCAGCGGTTCTGACGGACGGGAACGGGCGTATGAACACAGTCCGTACGGACACCACGAGCGCAGTGGCTCCTTTGACCGGCCGCGCCACTACAACACAGACTATTACAGAGACCGCTCCATGTTTGCTGGCTCCAGCCCGGCCGCTAGCGCTCTTAGCGGTGGCTTTGACGCGACCGAGTCTCACTTTGAGCCTCGGATCCGCGACCCTTTCACCCTGTCTGGTTCCGCTCGCCGCGACCCATACCGTGACGACAGGGGCCGGCGCGCGGACCGGACGTACCATCACCATCGGCGGAGCCGGTCGTCGCACTCGTCGCAGTCGCGGCAGCCGTCACCGCAGAGGAGTGTGGGACACACACCTAAAGCCACGCACTCGCCCAAGCGAGCGCCGGCGTCTCCGGGTCCGCGGTCTCGCTCGCGCAGCCCGTCCTCCAGCTCCGACTCCGCTAGCAGCACCAGCAGCACCGGCAGCGGCAGGTATCGTACCAGCGCTAGTTCATACCTGTTTCAGTTCATGTTTATGACATTGTGCAGTTGTTACAACCTCATTATCAGAATCCTAGCTGAACTAAAATACATTTTAAGCATTATTAAAGACAAGTAAACACTCATTTATTAAAAAAGAAATATAGGTACAACTGAACAAAGATACGATTGAAATAAACAGTGTTTTAAGATTTTCAGGTACAGAAACTAATCAAATTGTGTGCAATCAAACTTAATTTTTATTACTAGATTTTGTGTTTCGCCTCCCTCCGCTGTTTTACGCTTACGTATTGTGATGCGTATGTGACGAATAACGCCAGAGAAAACGTCAGTAGGGTATAATCAATTTCGGTCTATTACTGCGACGATGCAACGATTAATTTCAACACCCGACTGAATACAGTTTAGAATACGGCCTATGAAATCCATTCCATGTTTTCAGTTTTTCTGGGTTCCATGTTAATGGGTTAATTACATTTTTTAATAATCAAATTTGTATAGTTAATAATTTTGTACAATTTTTACAGTGTGTTATAAATATTTTTTTTAAATTCTGTTTTGGATTCTGTGATTTATGAAATAATACAAATTTAATATCAAAACATTAGTAATCAAATGGTTGCATAAAAACTAGGGTTTGGGCTCCTATGATTTTTTTTTTTTTTTTTAATTCAAACCAAATTCTGTGGTTTCCATTTAAATTTTTCTCAATTCCATTTTTAATGGTTTAATAAATTATCATCAAAGTGTGTCTAACCAATTGAATTAAAACTTTAACAATAATATTATTATTTAAAAAAACATTTTATTGTTAATTTTTATTAAATTACCATATTATAGTAAAATTGTAATATTAATATCAATGTTATTATTACTTTACAGTTGTTACAACCATATAATTAGAATCCTTCCTTTTCTGAAAACAGATTAAAATACGACCCTATGAAATACATTTTATTTTGTTCCAAATTTGTGTTTTCCATTTAAAATATGGATTCCATTTTAATGGTTGAATTTTAATTACATTTTTTTTATTGTCTAATCAATTGAATTCATAAAAAGTAGTCATGTTTTTATTTTTCAAAAATAATTTTCATTTTTCTGTTTATATTTCTGGATTCTGTGTTTTATGATTTAATACAAATGTATCATCAAAAGCAGTGGTAATAAAACTAATGCATAACTTTTAATTTAACTAATAATTAATTTAATTTATTATTGTTGGGCGATATGCTCCATTTCCACATCATCCTATCGTCAGCCTGTGAGCGATACACGATATTACCGTGAGGGGGCGGGGCTTACTTATTAGAGTATTAACTTGCTTATTTACTCATTAGGGTTAGAGTACTCTTGACAATTTGTGAATGATCAACTTGCAATTCAGTTTTGATGTGGGATGTATTTTAGTCTGTTTTAAAACATTTTCTTAGAGTTGTCCTCATGCGTAGTCCACAGTGTGTGTGTGATGTCGCTAGTGTTAGGCTGTGTGGTGATGTCGTTATGAATTTAGGCAAGGCAAATTAATTCTAGTTCCTAATATTAATTTAATAACAATACTAGCTTTATTATTATTATAATAATAATAATAATAATTTAATACATTAATGGTAAAACGAGCAAATTATCGTTCTGATATCGTGGATACTATCGTCTATCGGCACAACCCTATAATTTATCCTTTACAATGTAATCAAATAAAATGTGAACAATTCCTTTTTTGCCAAACAAAGTTAGTGTTAAAATTAAAACACAAATGAAACCGTGTGATGTCAAATGTGTATTGATGTTTGGATGCCCCCTTTCTTTTGGCCGCGCGGGTAATCGTCACAGAGCGCAGCGGCAAAAGTTGAACTGTTTTTGACCACGGCGTGCGCGCGAGCTCGCCAATGCTTTGGAGAAAGCTTTCAAATGGACCTTGAAAGTGCTTGAAAAGTGCTTGAATTTGACCTTGGAAAAGGTGTACGAACCCGGAGTTGAGGAAGTTCAGAGACAGGCGTGTTTAACCCTCCGCTGTCTTCGCTTGCCAGATAAAAAAATTATTTCAATGAAATTAATGAACTATATTTTAGTTCGATAATGTTTTTTATTTAATATTTTGTTAGGAGATATTATGGTACTAAATTATATTTACGCTGTATTTATAATATATTTATTAACTTTTTGAGAGAATTACATTTCCAACTTAAACTGGTAAATCTTGAATGCTTTACATCACAGACTGAAGTCTGATCTCTTTTCAAAGACGACACTTGGCAGGTTATTGCTATTATGATTTTTTTTGTTTTTTTGTTACAGAATTTTACGTATTTTGAATTTTACCTATAATGAAAAATGTGCAAAAATACTATTTTAAACTTTTATATGAAATATATATTTTCAAAAACATAAATCTAAGCCATAAATAAACAAGTTGTTAAAAATGTGAGGTTGATATCTCAGTAAATGAGCGTTCAGTGAGATGTTGTTCGGCTGCAGTACCAAACGCTTCCACTAGAGGAAACTCGTCTCATGTTCATTTCCAATGCGTCATTTCTGACCGCGAGGAGCACAAGTGTTTCAGGACCATTTAACCTGTGTGTGTGTGTTCACACAGCAAGTGCCAAAACCGTTACCAAGATTCGTACTATTCTGATAGTAAAACAAGTGTACATTTTTACCAGAGGCTACTCTCATGCTGTAATGATGTTAAATGCTTGTAGTTTCTCTAAGATAGCTAATGGCGTTCTCTTTGATCCACATTGTGTGTGTGTTGTGCCCTGGCAGCAGTGACTCGAACAGCAGCTCCAGTGAAGGCTCGCGAGCACGCTCAGTGCAGTCTACGGCTACACACGCTCCTCCCGCTCCGCCGCTCACCATGGACTCCGACGAGCCGCGCAGGAGCTTCGGCATCCGGGTCCAGAACCTGCCCACGCGATCCACAGGTCAGCTCCTCTGCTCACCTCACCGGGTTAAAGCGGTCCTATAGTGCCCTTTCACAAGACGTGAATCAGTCTCCGATGTCCCCAGAGTGTGTGTGTGAAGGGTTAGCTCAAACACGCCACAGATAGTTTTATAGCCTGTTAAAATTGTTACAGTTACTTAAGTCCTGAGTGATATTAATTAACTACATGTACTTACTATAGGGTTAGGGCAGGATTAGGGTTTGGTTGAGGGTTAGTTGTGTGTAATTATGCATCATTTACTGTTATTACTCTGGTAAGTACATGTAACATGTGTAACAAGGACACTGTAACATAGCGTTACCGACTCTTTTTGTAGTCGCGGCTTTGAACGATCACGTAATCATGGCATCCGTAATGGCGATTAGGAGTTTGATTAATTGTGCAGCCCTGATCTATAGTGTGTTGAGGACGTTACATCACACTTTCCTGTGTTTGACTCCCACCAGATACGAGTCTGAAGGACGGGCTGTTCCACGAGTTTAAGAAGTACGGCAAGGTGACGTCGGTGCAGATCCACGGCGCGCTGGAGGAGCGCTACGGCCTGGTGTTCTTCCGGCAGCAGGAGGACCAGGAGAAGGCCCTCAGCGTGTCCAAGGGCAAGCTGTTCTTCGGGATGCTGATCGAGGTCACGGCCTGGAACGGCCCCGAGACCGAGAGCGAGAACGAGTTCCGGCCCCTGGACGGCCGCATCGACGAGTTCCACCCCAAGGCCACGCGCACGCTGTTCATCGGGAACCTGGAGAAGACCACCAACTACCAGCAGCTGCTCGACGTCTTCCAGCGCTTCGGCGAGATTGTGGTACGCTAGGCTAACCCCTCAGGCCTGGGTCAGAGTACACGCTTTGGCACGATCCGTTTGACGTGGGGTGTCGTGGGGATTCGTTAACGAATACGGGCGTCGGGACGCAAGATGCGATCGCTTCATCTCGTATAGTGTGCCGTAGCGGACGACGACCGACTAGCGTCTGCGAGGCTTCACGACATCACCATAAAAAGACTAGCATGTTGGATTTTTTTTTTCGGTCCTCCATGAAGGGTTCCGTCAAGAGTGAGTGAGTGTGAGTGTGAGTGAGAGTGAGAGTGTGACAGCGAGCGAGTTTGAGTGAGTGTGTGCGAGTGTGTGTGTGAGATTGCTGACATGTTTCTTGTCCCCGACAATATTTTAGGAGTCAAAATCGCGTAGTCTGACAGTGACTATCGTAACAAACAGTGTAATCTGAACAAGGCTTTAGGGATCGCAATTTGGTACCGAACGACGAGAGTTTTTGATACTCGGTGGAATCGAGGCAATTCGGGTGAAGCCTAAAAAGTGTGTAACTCTGATTCAGTGCCAAAACTGCTCAGGCTCTAGATCTCACTGCTCAGGCTCTAGATCTCACTGCTCAGGCTCTAGATCTCACTGCTCAGGCTCTAGATCTCACTGCTCATGTTCAGCACAGATCTCACTGCTCAGGCTCTAGATCTCACTGCTCATGTTCAGCACAGATCTCACTGCTCAGGCTCTAGATCTCACTGCTCATGTTCAGCACAGATCTCACTGCTCAGGCTCTAGATCTCACTGCTCATGTTCAGCACAGATCTCACTGCTCAGGCTCTAGATCTCACTGCTCATGTTCAGCACAGATCTCACTGCTCAGGCTCTAGATCTCACTGCTCATGTTCAGCACAGATCTCACTGCTCAGGCTCTAGATCTCACTGCTCATGTTCAGCACAGATCTCACTGCTCAGGCTCTAGATCTCACTGCTCATGTTCAGCACAGATCTCACTGCTCAGGCTCTAGATCTCACTGCTCATGTTCAGCACAGATCTCACTGCTCATGTTCAATACAGATCTCACTGCTCAGGCTCTAGATCTCACTGCTCATGTGCAGCACAGATCTCACTGCTCATGTTCAGCACAGATCTCACTGCTCATGTTCAATACAGATCTCACTGCTCAGGCTCTAGATCTCACTGCTCATGTGCAGCACAGATCTCACTGCTCAGGCTCTAGATCTCACTGCTCATGTTCAGCACAGATCTCACTGCTCAGGCTCTAGATCTCACTGCTCATGTGCAGCACAGATCTCACTGCTCAGGCTGTAGAGCTCACTGCTCATGTTCAGCACAGATCTCACTGCTCATGTTCAGCACAGATCTCACTGCTCATGTTCAGCACAGATCTCGCTGCTCAGGCTCTAGCCACAGTCTGTCCTGTAACTGACCACAGTGATTAAGTCATGTTAAACTGGGGTGTTTTTCCAATATACTTTTATTACTTTTATAGTGTTAAGGGTTTTCTGTGAGAACGGTGTCGTGTTAGCGGCCGCTAAGTTAACAACTAATGATCTTTACAACGGAAGTGAATCAATCAAAACTAACTTTATCTGGACAATAACTTTATTCTAGATCTGCTGTAAAGCCTAAATAATCTCTGTTCCTGTAATCTCCTGTTATCACTGTAAAGCTGCTTTGAGACGCTCTATATTGTTAAAGTGCTGTATAAATGGAGACTCGACTTCATCCCAGTTTGATTCAGTCATTCTAGAAATTCTGAGTGTATTTGAGCCATAAATCTGTTTAATATGGACATTTCTGCCTGTTTGTGAAGAAAAGTCAGATGTTGTTCACTATGGTTCCAACAATCGAACAATCTTAATTGCTTTTTGTCATTGTTGCAATCTTTATTTTAAATCATGGATTTGTCTTGATTGGTTTCAGGATATTGACATCAAGAGGGTGAATGGCATTCCCCAGTATGCATTTGTTCAATACTCCGATATTGCAAGTGTTTGTAAAGCCATTAAGAAAATGGATGGAGAGTATCTCGGCACCAACAGACTCAAGGTATTTGCACGTTCTTGGCAGATGCTTGTATGTGTAACTGTGTTGGCCTGGATGGTCAGTCATGTTTTGTGTCTTGATTGCAGCTGGGGTTTGGGAAGAGTATGCCGACAGCGTGTGTGTGGTTGGACGGGCTGACCTCCAACATCACAGAGCAGTATCTCACGCGACACTTCTGTCGCTATGGGCCCGTCGTCAAGGTACATTTCACATGCACTACATGGTCATTCCAGGTCAAATCTAGCAAATTACGGAAACTTCCCCAGATCAAATTTTTGATTTTGTTAATATTTTTTTCTGAAAAAAGGCAAATAAATAGTGATGAAACCCCAAATATTAAATGTCACAGATGTATATTGACTGAGTAATCCACTGTTTTGCAGAGGATGGTCAAAATTACCATTTTCACCTGAGATTCTGAGCCAGTATTACAGTGGTGTAAAAATGACTTTAGGAAGATGGCGGCATCACTTCAGTTTTACATAGAGATTGGTAGATTTAGTATTGAAATCTGCTGACTTAAGCAATCTGTGCTGCATTATATGCCACTCAGAGAGGTGTGTTGTGTGCAATTATTTTGATGGAGGGACATAAGATACATTTCTAGTTTCAGTATTATTTGTTCTTCAGACAATCCTCTTTAAAGGATTGTACTTAACCTTATAAAAAAAAAAAAAAAATATATATATATATATATATATATATATATATATATATATATATATATATATATTTCCTTTCCCTTTGAAACATCACTTATCAGGCTTATGCTACTCTGAATAATACCTGAACTTCGTATTTTGAGCACTTCTTGCGTTGTAGTTGCTTTTGCCTCTTTATGATGACTCGCTGAATTTAGTCCTAATTTGTAAGTCGCTTTGGATAAAAGCGTCTGCTAAATTACTAAATGTAAATGTTAAACACTAAGTATTCGCTGTTTGAAAAGTGAACCACATTTGTTTTTTTACCATTGAAAATGAGTAAAATTCAACAATTTGAACATTGATTCACATTGGGATGCCCATATCTATAAGATTGAACCATATAGAACCTTAATTAAGATTGCAAAAGAAATGTTTAAGAATTATCTAGAAGGACATTAAGATCTTTAATACTTTTAGAGTTACAGGCATGCAAACTTTGGAAAAGGAATGTTTATGGCTCTCAGACAAGTACATTCTTTGCAAATTGTGTTGATAGAAAAAAAAAACCTAGATACATTTCTAGTTTCAACATTTTTTGTTGTTCAGATATTCCTCTTAAAAGAAAAGAGCATCATCTGTGTGCAGAGTGACCCACATTTGTGTTTTAACCTCTGAAAATGTGTAAAATTGACCAATTTACACACATGGATCCGCGTTAAGATCTCCATATCTCTGGCACTGAACCATCAAGGGCCTTTAAAAGAAAAAAGAAGAACCAGAATCTAAAAGGATATTAAGATATCTTTAATATTTCTTGAGTGACAGGCATGCAAACTTGAGGCTAAAAACACAAGAAGTGCTTTTTCCCATTTTTGGACCGTCACTGTTGGCATATAATGCAACAAAGATTGCTTAAGTCAACAGATTTCAATACTAAATCTACCAATCTCTATGTAAAAATAAAAATGATGCTGCCATCTTTCTAAAGTCATTTTTACACCCCTGTAATTTTGGCTCAGAATCTCAGGTGAAAATTGTCATTTTGACCCTCCTCTGCAAAACAGTGGATTACTCAGTCAATATACATTCATTACATTTAATATTTTGGCTTTCTTCATGTATTTCTTTCACCAGAAAGAAAAAAAAGTATCAAAAATGTTAGCCAGGGACCTCAGGTTGACTTGACAGCGCATTACCCTATATTGATTTTTATACTGAGTTGTGTAGAGTACTAACTATTGTCCTCTTTTCCAGGTTGTGTTTGATAGGTTAAAAGGAATGGCTCTTGTTCTGTACAACAACACTGATTTTGCCCAAGCAGCTGTTAGAGAAACCAAAGGATGGAAGATAGGAGGGAACAAAATTAAGGTGTGTGGAACTGACTAGTGACACTTTCTATTCATCTAGAATCTTTGAAAAGTCAAATGTATCACAATTTCCTCAAAAAATCTGAAGCAGCGCAGCTCTTTTCAATAGGGATGTCCCGATACCACTTTTTCACTTCCGATACGATACCGATGCCGCAGCTTTGGCTATTTGCCGATACCAATATCAAGCCGATGTTTTTATTTTATTCTTGAACTAATACTACTAATATAAAATATATGGAAGCACTTTGCTCAATTAGCCACATAAGAACATCTCACTCAAATGGAGAACAAATACTTCTCCAGTATATAGTCCACAACAACAGTTGATAATGAAAGACTGCCACCCTTTATTCAAAAGACCTTGAGATATGTTTGGTAATTGTACCTGAATGAATTTAAAATTAATTTGCTATATTTCAGATCAATATATTTGTTTCCTTAAAATTTTAATTAACTTTAACTTTATTCTCATCTGAATTATAAATAATTTATTTCTGTATAAAATAATACTACCATTAAAAACACATTTGATTTTCTTTTTTAATCGATGTAGAATGTGTAACTTCAAAATAAACAGATTAGTGCTCTGTTTTAGGACAAGAGATGAAAACCAATGCAATATGATGAATGTCCAAAAGATGAGATGATTTTTGCTTTTAAACAGTGTGTGTGTGTGTGATTTTGGTTGGGTGACAGTTGTAGGTTACAGTTTGACAAAAGCATATAATGATAAAGCAAGCGTTTGAAGCAAAATAGACGCGCGTTCAGAGCTAAGGCGGGCTACAGATTAGGTGTCCCTAAAGAACCCGCGTATGTCTATTCGCGTATCTAACAGTAGTTCCGCATTACATTAATTAATGTGCACGCGAGTTTTATTTATTTTTATACCTTGTATTCTCCGTGTTAATCCATGCACCGAACCGCGACGCACGTACTGAACGTACGTTCAATACGAATACATGTACCGTTCCACCCCTAATAGGTATCGATCATATGTATCGGATAATTTTTTTTGTCCCCTCCGATATCCGATCTAGCGTTCTGGGCCAGTATCGGCACGATACCGATGCCGTGGATCGGATCGGGACATCCCTACTTTTCAACATTAATAATAATCAGAAATGTTTCTTGAGCAGCAAATGGAGTAATGATGCTGAAAATTCAGCTTTGATCACAGGAATAAATTACATCTGGCAGTTTATTTACATAAAAAAACAGTAATATTTGTGACATTTTTTTACAATTTGAAATGGCTGTTTTCTGAGACATGCATCCATAGTGAGCAGAGAGACTTCTTTTTAAACCTTTGACCGCCAGTATATGTACAGTTATATAATTTAGTGTGTTTGTTTCTTATGTCCAGGTTGATTTTGCCAGTCAGGAGAGTCAAATGGCTTTCTATCGATCTATGCAGGCATCAGGGCAGGACATCCGTGACTTTTATGATATTCCAGCAGAGAGGAGGTGAGTGCTGCCTTAAGGACAACACCCTAGAAGCTATAATTCCTGCCTGCAGTTTGCTTATCTTCAGGCACTTGGCTAATTATTGCCCAAATCTTGTTTCGTTTTGCCAGGGAAGAGCGGCGAACTCCTTATCATGAGTTTTCAGCTGAGCGGGCGTATTACGAAAATGTAAGGACTCCTGGTATTTACGCCGAAGACCCCCGTCGGGAATATCCTGGTCGCAGTCGGGATCGCTATGCAGAGTTGGATCATTACCAAGGAGAACACTACGATCCCCGCTACCACGAGGACCCACGGGAATACAGAGATTATCGAGACCCTTTTGAGGACATCAGGAAGTACAGCTATATCCAGCGAGAACGTGAACGGGAGCGTGAGCGATTTGAGGCCGACCGGGGCAGATGGAGCCCGTCTCATCAGCGGCGTCCCTTAACTCCCTCTGCTTCACCCTCACCATCTGAACGTGTTTCTCGAGAAGCGGAACGACGGGTGTATAGACACTCCTCTGAGAGATCTGGAAGCTGCAGCTCGCTGTCTCCACCTCCAGCTCAGTTTGAGAAGTCTGAGAAATCGCCAGTGGATTACAAACCGGAAGGACTGGAGAGAGAAATAGAGCAGACCGAGGCAGAGCGCGCAAGTGGAGCGGAGATCAAAAAACGTGGCAGACGCAAAGAAAAGGCTGACAGAGAGAAGGGGGAGAAAGCAAAGCAAAGGAGAGGTAAAGTACAGTCTCCCAGTGCACCTCATTCTGAAGCAGATAGAGAGCCCAGTCTGGATATGGGTTCTGGGAAGGGAAAAGTTTCAGATGTGGAGAGTCAAGAAAGACAGAAGCATAAAGGGGACAAAGAACCCTCCCCGGTTGACCACGTAACTCGCCTTGAGTCTCAAAAGGGAGAGCGACTCGATCAGTGCAAAAGTGAGTCGTTAGAGAAGGATGGCAAAGGAAAGTCAAAGAAGCATTTAAAGTCTGACTCTGGTAGTGATGGCAAAGATTCCCTTTTAGATTCTGACAGACTTGCAGCGAGAAAGAGGCGTTTTGGCGATCCCAGTGGGAAAACTATAAGGCAGAAAAGGGGCCGTCTAGAGGATGATCCAGGTTCTGGAATTAGCCAACCTGCTGACTTTGCTACAAACACTGGATTTGCAAAAGAGACCGATATTGATCTGAAAGCAGAGAAAGAGGTTCAAAAGAGAGAACACTCCAAATCCAGGACTGGCCCTCATTATAGTCAAAGGGAAGAGTTGGATAGCGCTATGAGAGGGACGTCTCAGGGTCCATCGCTACGACCAGGGGAATTATCTGAGGTGGATGTTTTGGACTCAAAATCGCACCCTGTGCCTAGACGATTTTCAATCGACGGAACCTCCGATAAGGACAGCAAAGTGAGGGACGAATATCTAGAAAATATTGACCTTTCTCAGAGTTACCGCAAACAGATGGAGCAAAACAGACGGCTTCGGCAGCAGCTGCAGACCCCTGATAAACAAGGAAAGGCAGAGTCTCAGCAAGGTATAGATGCAGAAGATCTTGAGCATCGTAGCCTGGTGCATGAGGTTGGCAAGCCTCCGCAAGATGTAACCGATACCTCGCCTCCAAATAAGATCAAGAAACAAGAGTCCTTTGAGATGGAAATGAGTGCTAAGAGAGAGAGGATTTACCGAACAGGTCGCCAAAAGAGTGAAGACCCTGAGTGGAATAACACAAATTCTCCGAGGTTACAGCATGCACCGCTACTAAGAGAGGTAGAATATGCTGACCCTCCTACTCAAATGATTGTTAGAGAAGTAAAAGAGCCATCAAAACCTGAAGATAATGTTCCATTAGATCTGGAGCTTGCTGGTAAACGGATGCACACCGTACAGATGTCAAAGATGAGTACATCTCTACCAGATGAACAGCAAAGACGTTGGGAGAGTCGACTAAAGCAAGAGTTGTTACCAGACTTTTCAAGGGGCTCTGAGAAAAGACGTCTCAATCGGAAGTACTTGGATTATGGACTTTGGCCCGATTTGGAACCTGGTGAAGTGCGTTCTGACTCTGAAGAGGATCGTGAAAATAAGTCCAACTCTCCTGCACCATCAACTTCTGTAACCTTCTCTGAAAGACATCGTCCAGACAGGTTGTCAGAGTCCAAGCTAACATCTGCCCTAGAGAGAAACAAATTCCGTTCTTTTGCAGATGATCAGACAATCACACCGGATACTAAAGCTTTGTTAGAGCGTGCAAAGTCTTTGTCCTCCTCAAGAGAAGACAACTGGTCTTTCCTTGATTATGATACACATTTTGCCAGTTTAAGGAGTAGAAAGGACACAGAAAAGGTAGAGTCAGCCCCACGACCAACTCCCTCATGGTACATGAAGAAGAAAAAAATTCGAAGTGAGTCTGACGACAAAGTGGAAGAAAGGAAAGAAGATCCAAAGCCAGAAGAACAGGAGAGACGAGAGTTGTTTGCGTCACGTTTTTTGCACAGTTCTATTTTTGAGCAGGATTCAAGGCGTCTCCAGCATCTGGAACGAAAGCATGAGGACCCTGAACATGGTGTTGGATATCTGTACCCTCAGCAAGGCCCAGCAGAAGGGCAGCCTGACCCAGAACCAGTTGTGCTTTTCCATAGCCGGTTTTTGGAGCTAACAAGGTTGCAGCAACAGAAGAATAAAGAACAAATCCCTCAAAATTCCAAGCATGAAGAAACCGTAGATACAACCAGAGGAAGTAAAACACCAGAGGAAGAACAAGCTCCACAGCAACAAATTGCTACTGAACCTAGTATCCATCCAGCTGAGAGCAAAATAATTAGCCCTGTTCAGGCCCCTCACACTAGTCCTGTCCAAGCTCCTCAAATATCACCACCTGTTATAATAGCCAAAGAATCCTTGCCATCAGTGGAAACAGAATGTGTTGATACTCCTGCCTATAATTTGTTTGATCCTTCCATTAAGGAGGAAGATAAAGAGCATGAACAGCCCTCAGCTCAGCCACTACAGCCTTTGCTAGAGCAACCCTCAGAACCTAATTTTTCAGAATGCCAAGAGTCAAAGATCCCAGTCGGGGAGATGGTATTGAAGACTAATGACTTTGAAAGTGCTCCTGAAACAAACAAAGTGGTTTCAGAACAGCTTTCAAGTAACGAAACACCACCCAGCATTTCACAACCAGAGACTGAGTCTCCAGTTAAGTTTCCAGAATCACCAAGTCCCCTCTCACAAATCTCTTCTGAGCCACATGAAAAGGAACCTGAGCCACCTGTTACAGAAGCTGAATCTATCAATGCAGGTGATCAGAAAGTTGCTGATAATTATCCAGTTGAGGAAGCTGTGTCTCCCCCTCCAAAGTCAAGAAATAAAAAGACTAAAACCTCACCTAGCACACCAGTAACTACACCTCTGCCTGCTACCCCAGACAAACAGAGCACCCGCAAAAGTGAGCGCATTGACAAAGAAAAACTGAAACGCTCATCTTCTCCAAGAGGAGAGGCATCCAAGTCAGTGCCCGATTCAAAGTCAGTAAGTAAGTCCCCTCTGCACAGCATAGAAATGGAGCAAAGTACAGAGCAAAATTCTCAGCCAGTTAGGGCAAGGCGTAGGAATGTGCGTTCTGTTTATGCTACACCAATTGAAGATGAAACTGCACTGCAACCTGGAAAAGACGCTGAATCACCTCGTGTAAGGAAGCGTATAGACAGAGATGTGGGTTCTGATGTAGAGACCGTTGCTGCACCGCCACCGACCTCGAGACGGGGGCGCCCCCCCAAGAATCGACGCCAAGCTGAGGATGTACCAGCAGGAAAAACTGAACGGTCAAAATCAACTGAGTCTAAGGAATTGGATGCCAGTGAGATGAGCAGTGAGGGGGTACCTAAAGTAGGTAAAGGCAAATGTTCACCCCACACACAAAAAGGAGTAAGTCCAGTAAATGTAACAGCATCTGGAATCGGAAAAAAGGGAGATAAAATGGAGAAAATATCAGAAAGCTCCAAACTCATTACTGAAGAAAACCCTCTTGTTCTTAAAAACCTTACAATTCGGCTTGATGTGACCGAGGTGAAGGCAATGCTTCAGACTAGTGAAGATGAACCTGGAACTGAGGATTCTCCCAAAAAGAGCTCACCTGGTGTGTCTTCAAAGGATGAGGTAATGGAATCTAAATTTGAAAGTGATGCCATGGATGAAGTTAATAGTGAAGGGGAGGCATTGCCTGCTGCAACAAAATCCATTGAGTCAGATGTATCTTTGCTGTCTCGAGAGCTGGAACTTGAGCAAGCTGTTGAGAATATTGCAAAGCTGACAGAAGATGCATCACCACCTCCTCCTCCTCCTCCTCCTCCTCAGTTTAAAAGTAACTTGACAAAGGCACAACAACGTTCATTACCTGAAGAACCAGAGCGTGACTCAGAAGAAGAAAAGCCTGCAATTCCATCTAATGAAACCGAGCTTGCTGCTGCTATAGATTCCATTACAGCAGAGGAAACATCTTGTACCCTGCCACAAGAACAAATCATCAACTCTGTTGTAGATTCAAATGCTGATATACAGACACTTGCACCCAGTTCAAAAGTATCTGAAACCTGTGTTGGCACAGCAGATGTTCAGGAGGAGACTGTAACCTCTCCTAGAAAAGGGTTTAAAGGCAGAGCAAAAGCTTCAAAGAAGGGCAAAGGCCAAAAGGGTGCTGGAAGCAAAAAAGAACCATTCAAAGATGTAGTTTTGGATGCTGAAAACATCCCTGTGAAGTCACCGGAGTCCATACCTGCAGAACTTCCAGCAGTCAAAGAAAGATCACCCACAAGTACAGCTGCTGTCATTACTTCCTCTTCCAAGCAGGTTGTAACTTTAACAGCGCCTAATGCAGACGTTCCAAACGAACCAGAGTTGCCTCTTAAAACTGAGATGGATATCCCAAAATCTTCTGCTCCCAGCAGAAGCCCAACGTCACCCAAATATCAGCCTTTTTCCTACAAAAACACGTCCCCCTCACTATCTCCAACAAGAACTTGCCTCAAGAATTTGTCCTCATACCCAAGCAGGCTTTCTGTTTCCCCTACAGAGCGTTTCAATCCGCCGAAAGAAGCTGGGGTCCTCTCCCCTCCACAGACCCCTTTAGAGAGCCCAACATTACCCTCAGACACCCCTGTTCATGACGCCAACTCGGGTGATTTGCGTAAAATCCTCACAAAGCCTAGAACTGGCCCAGTGTTGGACATTGCTGCTACATCTGGGAATCTGCAGCCTCATTCTGCAAGGGAAAGTGACATTACACCAGATGTGGTAACCAGCAAAAGTGCTCATCAAGATAACAGGCAACCCTCTGTTTCAGCCCAACCTGTAGTCCGACAGCCTGCCTCTATTCCATCCCCAGAAACAAAGCAGATCTTCAGTGAGAAGTCGGTCATTTCAGTTATTGCTTCCACTCCTACCTCTGTCATCAGTCGAGTTTGCAATCCCCCTGACTCTGAGGAGAAGCCAAATGCTCCCATTGTAAATCCCTTTCTCGACAAACAACCTCCAAAACAGATTTACCAGCCAAGCTTGGAGGAAAGCAGTACGTACCATGGTCCACCAGTCGGTGAGGAAGGTGGAAATGCTGGTCGTTATATTGTGGAGAGTACATCGCTGAGCACAGGTTCCAGCACAGGGCTGAGAGTTCAGACGTCAGAAGGTGTGGTGGTGCTGAGTCATTCTGGCCAGAAAATGGAGGGGCCACATCGCATAAGTGCCAAAATCAGCCAGATCCCACCGGCCAGTGCTGTGGACATAGAGTCCCAGCAGCTGGTGTCCATGCCCCAGATCAAGCAGGAACACTACAGTGCCTCCCAAACACCATCTTCGAAATGCCCACTTCCGTCAGATCATGGGCATTCAATAAAACCACAACTAAATGTCTCCACAATTAAACAAGAGTCTGCAATGGACAAATTGGAGTCCTCTTACGCCCCAGTTCAAAGTGGAGTTGTTAAATTATTGCAGCAAACGCCTGGCCCATCACAGGTCATGAGTTACCATCACACAGTGATGAAGCACCCCAAGAAGGTAGATGGGTCAGAGTCCCTCAGTGTGGATGGCGTGAAACCCGCCTGGGTCCCAACTATTAGTCCTGCTATAAGTCCTCATCATCCCCCAGCAGCAGGTAACCATGTCGGGTTCATAGCTGGCACAACGACAGATCGAACTCCGTCCCTTATTCAGCCTAAGCAGGAACCGCGATCTCCCCGGAAATCTGGACACCCTCATTCTCCTTTTGCCAAAGTGTCGTCTCCTATTGGCTCCTCATCTCCGAAAGGTGTGTCTATGGTCCTTCCCTCTGGATTACCCTCTCTGTCCCCATATGTGTCCACTGTCCACCACTCTGAGCAGTCTGTGATCATGCCCCCACATAACGCTCACGGGAGCATTGGACGAATGTCGCCACACCGCGTTGGCCCGATGGGGCACCTTACTCAGGGTGAGGTACGAGTGAACACTCCTCCTCTCTCTATGATGAACTATGCCATTCACTCTGACAGCCTCCCCTCCTCTTGGCCACCTGGCCAGCAGAGACCCATATCTCCCCAGGCCGTGGGGAACAGGGAAATGGTCCTCAAGGTTAACACAGCCAATGCAAGAAGCCATGATGGAGGAGAAGAAGAAGCGAGGCGTTTCCACACAGCTCTCGGAAGACCAGCTGCTCAGCTGAAACCAGAATCCATACCAGCAGAATATCGTGGAGCTCTCCCCAGTGGTTTACCCATTGATCGATTCAACATGTCACCAAGGGACATGCGAGTACTCATTCACCACCAGCAGAGCGATCGTCCCACTGCAGAATTACACCAGGTGCACGTCCCCGAGAACATGCCGACGTCTTCAACTCCTACCAGCATGGCGGCATCTCTCTCACCTCGGCCACACTTGTTAGCAAAGGGAGTGTCTGAGAAGGACCCCTCGAAAACATCCGAGCATAGGAGGGCACAGACACCTCCCAGTAAGGAGGGAATGATGGCGATTCGTAGTACAATGCCTCCGATGGCTTCTCCTCAGAGAGTTCAGCTGATGACAGCAGGAACTGGAACGTCCTTTCCTGAATATTCCAACATGTATACAAACCTTCGACCCGCCCACGCTCAGTTTGCTGATAATTCTCCAATGGGGATTAACCAGTCCACCCATAGCATCCCATCGTCACAGGCACAGGTAAGTTTGAGTGTGCATCAGTTTTTAAGTTGACTAGCTTTCAGAGCTGTGCAAATTACATTTGTCCCTTTCGTTTTAAAACCAAGGGAGTTCAAGAGCCGGAGTCCAGTCAGCCTCAAGCTGAAGCAAAAGTGGAGCTGGTTGGACATCAGCCTGTGAACATGGTGCAGCTTCTGACGGTGAGTTTCTCATTAACTACACACAGAACGCTTTATTCTGTCCACCCACAACTTCAGATTTGTACCTGTCCTGCCATATTTTCACTATCCCCCATCAAAATAATCAGTTTTTACTTTTAGTAGTGTATTTATTTATTTTCTGTACAAAATGTGAAAATTATAGATTTTATAATATTGCACAATGTTAATCATTAAATGCAAACTGGTTTGTAGTTTCCAACATTCATACTGATGCCTCATTAGTTTTGAAAGCATTTAATTCAGGGTTCGTACAAGGAGCTCAAAGTGCTTGAGTTTCACCGGTTTTCTGTTAGTTTCGTGTTAGCGGCCGCTAAGTTAATAACTAATGATCTTCACAACGGAAGCGAATCAATCAAAGCTAACCCTAATCTGGACAATAACTTTATTCTAGATCTGCTGTAAAGCCTAAACAATCTGTTACTGTAATCTCCTATTATCACTGTAAAGCTGCTGTGAAACGCTCTATATTGTTAAAGCGCTGTATAAATGAAGGTGACTTGACTTGAATTTGACCTTTTGAAATGTAAGTCCTGGAAAGCCCTTGAAAACAGCCATATTTATGAAGAGGTCCTTAAAGTGCTTGACTTAAATGATTTAAATACAATAGATATGAAATATATTGTATAGCATTTCTCAATATTATAAAATCTATAGTTTTCACATTTTGTACAGAAAAATAAAATAATATACACTACTAAAATTGTTACAAAGCATCTTTACAGGAAATTCTATTGAAACAATACTTATTTTTGTACAGTGACCAGGGAAAGTATTTGATTTCTTAATATCTTTATAATAAAACATCACGTCAGGTGTGCCAGCAGAGTCACCAAAGGAGGAGTCCCTCACATCATTGCACACTGAGTCCGAAACTTTCGTATGCATTTTTTGTATTCGTCATTCGGTGGCTCTGAAACCGATCCGAATTTTTTTTTTATGACAAAGAAAGTTTTGGAAGTTTTGGAGGCAGTGTGTAGACGTGATTGACACAACGTGAGGTCATATTTATTTTTTAATGTGCGAAAAGTTCGTACTCTGTGTGCAAGGACCTTTACACATCAGCATGTTCCACAAACACACCATTCCTTGTCTTCATCTTCAGCCATCTGTGTGTAGTGAGAATGCGAATGTAGACCCTGAAGATGTGCTGTTTTATAACCTGTCCAGAAATACCCTATTGTGTGGCAAGGCCTGCTGGCTCTGAAGAACGACACCGCCGCGGTCCAGCTGCACTTCCTGTGTGGGAACAAGGCTCTGGGCCTGCGGTCTCTGCCTCTGCCGGAGAGCGGGGGGATCCTGCGCATCGTTCAGCGGATGAGGCTGGAGGCGCAGCAGCTCGAGGGCGTCGCGCGCAGGATGACGGTACGTCAGGTCTCCTCTATTTATACAGCGCTTTTCACAGTACAGAGTGTTTCACAGCAGCGTCACAGAGATAACAAGAGAATAATGCAACACAGCTTAAGTTAGTTCAGTGATGGTTCATTTCTGTTGTAAAAAAGTTACTAATTTAGTTCATTAATATAGCCGCTATGGAGAAAACCGTGATGTCATCGTCCAGCTCAGTTCAGTTCTCATATAATGGTGTCAGTGCGGGAGATCAGTAATGTTGAGAAATAATCAAATATGTGTTATATTTTTTTTGATGCAAATGCAAACTTATTTTGAGTATGCAAACACATTTTCACTCACCATGACTGCTCTCTCACTATTGGTTATGAAAGTTTTGTCTGAAAAATCAAGCGGTCTAAACTAATATGTACGAAAGGAGTGTGTGAACTTTCAGGCTGTAGGCAGAGGACCTGTTACGCCCTCTCTCTAATTCTTGATTGTGACTTCTGGCCTCTACTAGGCTCAGTTCTCCTGCTTGAATGTTGACTCTTTCCTCCATATTCTCCATTGTTGCGGCTCCTCTCTTCCCAGTCTGTCAGTAACGCTCAGGGGTGTGTTTCCCAAAAGCATCGTTAGCCAACTATGATCGCAAGTTCATTCGTTATCAGCATAGTTCAACGAGTCTGTGTTTCCCGAAGCAATAGTTCTAACGAACATTTGGGGTGTGTTTGAGCGACAGATCTCGACCGGTTTAAAAGCAGATTCTTGTTTGCATGTGGACTCAATAAATCCTGATCTTGAGCTGACGTTCAGTATGATCTATAACTTTTATTTAGAATATATACAAATGACAGCTGGAGAAAAGCAGAACAGATGTGAGCTGTAGAAACTCTGTGAGATGATGTTGATGATGATGATGATGATGTGTGTCGTCAGGGGGAGAGTGACTTCTGCCTGCTGTTGGCCATGCCATGTGGCGTTAACCAGGACGACGTGTTGAACCAAACGCAGGCACTCAAATCTGCCTTCATCAATTACCTGCAGGCCAAGCTAGCGGCTGGAATCATCAACGTGCCCAACCCCGGCTCCAATCAGGTGCGTGCCCTCTCCTGCAGCCAAGCTCTCCATGCTCAGGTGTCGTCTTCATTAAGATGAACATTAGCCCATGATCTACTCTCCCTCAACTCATCCTAGGTGTATATGACACTCTTCTTTCAGATGAACAGTGTTATATTAAAAAAATGTCTGGCTCTTCCTAGCTTTATAATGGCAGGGAATGGCTGTATTTATGATGGACAGATGCACTTTTATGAGCCAGGACCTTTTTTTAATATAACTCTGATTGTATTTGTCAGAAAGAAGAATGTCATATACACCTAGGATGAGTTGAGGGAGAGTAGATCATGGGGTAAATGTAATTTGTGGGTGAAGTATCCCTGTAAAGCGCTGTGTTCGTCTCTCCACAGCCAGCGTATGTGCTGCAGATCTTCCCACCGTGCGAGTTCTCCGAGAGTCACCTGTCCCGCCTGGCCCCGGACCTGCTGAGCCAGATCTCCAGCATCTCCCCGCACCTCATGATCGTCATCACCTCTGTGTGATCACACACACACTCATCCCGGATCTCCAGCATCATGATCGTCGTCACCTCTGTGTGAGCGCACACACTCTGCCCTGCTCGTATTTATTCATCAACTGCAGTTTTGTTCATGGAAACTGGGCGAAAAAACAAAAAAAATCACAGAGCGACAAGTGACATTTTCTTCATTTGTTGATTTTGAGTCTATTTTTTGAAGAGCAAATCATAGAAGTTATTGTAACATAATTATGTGTTTTTAACTGGTCATGTGGTCCCCGTAGAGGATTGAACATTGGGATCGTCTCCGACGGCAAACCGACAGGATCATGGAGTTTCTGGTTTGTCGGACTGTAAATATTTTAAATATTTAAAACCCTGGCGAGAGGAAAGAGCCCGGAGAGTCGGCTTCACCTTCAGGATCTGGAGGAGTGGAGTCAGGCCGGAATCAGAACGCTTTTGTGTTGTAAATACTCCAGACTTCGGGGCTGGCAGCTCTTCGCTGGGTTTATTGGGGCACTTCAAATTTTCTTACTCAAATAAAAAAAAAGTACATAAAACTTGTGTTTTTTGTCTCTTTCAGCGTTTATTCATCAGAGAAATGGCAAATAAAACAGAAATAAGGTTAAAGTGGTGTTTTTAGCAGATATATCAGGATGTGTCCGTTTACTACAGGAAGTCATGTGTGAAGAAGTGAAAGGCAGGATTGAAGAGTTCAGATGTGAAATGTTTGACAGCGCTTTAACTCTGCGCAATATATATATTTTTTGTTAAATTCTTTTGCTTTTTTTCTAATACTATAACACACATCAGACACACAGGAGGCACAACAAAAGGGAAACTGGAGACTCGATGTAAAACACTTAGACAATCAACTTATTCAAGTCATGTGACTACATTTATATCAGTCAGAAAGAGTTTCAGATTTGATGAAATAATTCCCTCCTGCATCTCACTGAATAGTTCTCTTCTCTAAGGGTACACACACACATCTCACACACACCTGCACATGTGTTTTCTGTGGTAATGTTGAGTGTGTGTTCAGTGTTTGATGTGGACACTGGACCCGAAGACGGCCACCAGCTGCTGCTCGTACTGCCAGATGTTCCTCTTCAGGATCTGCTTACAGGAGCCCAGCAGACGCTCGAACGCCTGCACGTCAATCACTGACACACACACACACACACACAGCTTCTGTGTCAAACACTCTTACATCAAAACACATTTACTGGAGAAGACTTTTTTTGCCTTAAATTACAAACATAAACAATCCACTTTATCAGACAAACGGCATCAAATGTACAAAACATGAGATTCAACTGTTCAGATATTTAGTATGAGCAACTTAACATGTAAAATAGTAAGAACCCGCACTAATGAGGTGTTTGTGGAGCTGTTTGATCATAAACTTGGTCCATTTGGGGAAATACCCATAATCCCTTGCACATGAATAATGTAAGGAAGTGTTTGGTCATATTGGCCAAGCGGCAACATTCTAATCTGAAAAATGAAGCCTACCCGGAAGTGCGAAAAACTGCAATACATCAAAAATCCGCTAGGGGAAGGTCCCAAAAGGGAGCAAATGTCCATACACCCCCATGTTAAAATGTCCGTTTTCACAGCATAAATTCATGTTTTTACAGGTTGGTCCCATGGACTTTTATTGTATTTTTCGATAGGTTCCGAGTGCCTGACAACTGTGAGGGGGGTGAATTTTTTTCTAACTCGTTAGTTTAGATCGTATTTAGATATAAAATGTATGACAAATAAGGGCGTGGTTAACTTTGATTGACAGCTTGATTGACAGCTGATAACGAGCATAGGCTGCGCCAAGGAGAATGACAACATAAGAAGCGCCATTTTTTAATATACAGTTGACATAATACTACTGTTTCTGTATCATGAAATGTAGTTTTAAGAGTTTTTCAGGCGAGAATGTAGTTGTTTAAAGCTCAAATCTGTGGTTTATTTATAAAGATTTATGAAAATTGTATCCAGGTTGTGAGATGCAGCGATCACCGGGCGCTCGGCGTTCATGTACCCCGCCTGGAACAGCCTTTCCTCGGCTAGTCGTTCTGACGTTTGCCGCTGACTCTGGCGTCTCTGTAGTGGTTAAACATGAGATATAATTCGTCTTGTGTATATCTAACGGATGATTTTTGGTCTCGTGAATCTATAATTTGTTCCCTGGCCAATCGTTTTGGCTGAGGGGAAGTTTCATAACTTTATAAGCTATTTAACTTTACCGTTGTATGGTTAGACTAGAGCGCTGACTTTGTATGTTTGACTGAATTGTTTGCATTATTTGTATAGCTTCTTGTACCATTTACTTATACTTTTATAATGGCTAATATTGATAAAAACTGAAATTTAACAAAAAGAGACTGGGTTGAGTTTTGTCATTTTAAATTTTAATACAATGAAGATGATCTGTAATGTTGTTTACTGCAACATCTGTTGTTTAGTACAAATGCACATATTGCCTGGACCATATTCAAATGTTTAATAGTTTTATATTATATTTAAACGAAAAGAGGCAGGTTGGTGTTTTATATTTCCTTTTGTTATAAATAGGCAAACGTTATATGCAGTGAATATAATCAATACGCGTTGCCTGAACCACATTTGTGTGGCTATAATGTTTAAGATTTCTTTAAATGAAAACGAAAAGAGGCAGTGTGGTGTTTTATAACATATTTCGTTGCCTAAAATATACACAGAGATAACCGGAGTAGCAGAGCGAGCTGAGTGACGCGCTGTACCATTTGCAGAATAACCGGACTCGCCTCCTTTACCCATATATGGATTGGCCAGAAGGTGGGCGGGGTTAGGATTTCACAAGATTTTCCAAGATGGCGCCGCCCATACCCCCCATAAACGGCTTCAAAACCGTTCTTCAGAAAGTCTATGGGTGACGTCACAGACGCTTTGTCCATATTTTTTACAGTCTATGATATTGGCATTATGAGGACGGTATTTAGTTTTATAATGTTGGTTTGTTTGACGTCACATCAGCATGATTCGTCTTCAATGCTTTCATTATATTTAACTGTAAATATGAATCCACGGGTGTATTCGGACTGAAAGCGGTTCATGAATCTGCTTGAACTTACAAAAATGTTGGTTTCTTTATTTTGTTTCTAATTATTGAACTTCTCAGGGTCGAACAAACTCATTTCATGGCAACACTTGACTATAAGGTTTCATTTGTTAACATGAACTTACAATAAACAATACTTCTACCGCATTTATTATTCTTAGTCAATTTCAACATTTACTAACACATTCTCTCTGTTATCTCTATCTGTTAACTAATGCGGTGTGAACATGAACATTTGTATTAACTAACATTAACAAAAAATAATAAATGTATTGCTCATTGTAAGTTTGCTGTATTACTGTAGAAAGGTTGATTTAACTCGAGTGAACAAACTAAAAACTAAAAAACTTCTACCAATGGTTTAATAAGCAAGACAGATCATTAGAGCGTATGACTAAGATCATAATGCGGCATGTTGTCCTGTTATGATGTTATCCTGTATAATGTTATCCTGTAATGATGGTTAGTCTAGTTTAGAAGGACATCGATGAGATCAAACTTCAACATGCAGAATAGAAAACAACAACAATCAACTAAAAACAAACACAACTACTGTAAAAGTGACACCAGAAGCAACAGTATACTAAAATGTGAACTATTTTTACATCTAAACAAACTAGAACATTGTTTCTTTAAACGAATTAACATGTAAATCAAGATATTCATAGAAGTTTCACAGGCGCTCTTTAATCTGGTGTGAAATTGACACAAATGAAATAAAATGTTGAGTTGGAAATATAAAGTGTTTGAGTTTTCTGATGGTTATTGACTCAACCATTGAACAACTGAACGAACTTTGTATGTCTGAAAGTTGCATGGAAATGAACAAAAAACTGATTTAAAAATAATATAGTAACTTCTACCAATGTTTTTCATTGTATACCTAAAGGACAGTTAGTAGCGTTTGATGAGGAAATAGCGGATTTAAAGTGGAACGAGATATTATCTTCTAAGGATATAGATTATGGTTGTAATAAATGTTTTAATAGAATTAAATTTCTGGAAGCGGATGAAGAATAGGGATTCAGCATTAGGGAAAAGCTATGAAGTCTGGAAGAGACTCTTGGCTCTGTTGTAAAGGTCTGTGAAGTAAAGTTATTCGAGAGCTGTGAGGAGCCTAATCCAGTTATTATCTCCATCTAATGAACGAGGCAAAAGGCAATAGCAAGTTCATTTGGAAAAACATAAATACTCTTTTACGGAAGGAACCAAATTTGACAGGAGATCTTAAGTTTAAAGTTCAGGGAGAGCAAATTGACGATGATTATGCCATTGCTACTACTTTTAATAGTGTTTTTATTAATTCAGTTAAAGAATTAGGGGGAAAACTTGCAAGAAGGTAAATAAATATTAGTCCGATTGATGATGTGGGTAAAGGTTTTAATCTAACCAAGACAACAGTACGATCTCAGGCACTGTAATGTGCTCTGGCCCACTTCCTGTTCGCAGGAGTGATGAGATAGTTAGTAGATTGTCCTCACTCAATGGCTGGCTGTCTAAGTGGTGTCCGCCAAAAATATATATATAAAAAAAAATTTTTTGGATTATATCTGGATTACTCACATAAGAGTATGACTGATTATATTTAATGATCAATGTTAGTCTTAAAAGAGCTGCAGAAACTTACCCAAGAGAAACCCTGACGTCAGACAGAACATTATAGAATATCAGAAACTTTAAACACATCTACGACATCTATTAATGCTATATTATTATGTGCTCATAAAGAACACAATATTAAATTGTTCAAGTGCAAGGGATTATGGGTAATGAACTGTGTCATATTTGACTCATGAATGGGGAAACGATCCTTAGCTCTCGAGTGAAGAACTAACTGTTGGTATCGTTTATCGAAAATATAAATCATAATTAGTAATTATAAATATTGTTTTGGTCATAATCAGCTATTGATATGACTATATAAAACATAAGAGCAGATTTCACTGGTGCAATCTGATGATGTTTCAGTTTGAACTTCAGCTGACACTGAACACTAGACACGTTTGTTCATCAAGTATTTCTTCAGTATTTATGTCTGCATGCATTAATATTAGGGGTGTAACAATATATCGTGTCACAATATATCGCAATACAAAAATGAAACAATAAGTATCGTTGAATAGTGGGAGAAAAAAATTAAAGTTTTTAGTGTCAGTACTAAATTAAACTACTATTTATAATGTTGAATATAATGTACAATAATGCAATGGGGGAATATGTGGGTCCTGATAATGCCAAATGTCTGATGTTACCAGTAAAAGTGGCCTTCATTATTTTACATTTATCTAGTCAGTGACAGATTGCAAACATATTAATCTAAAATAAATCTGTATTTTCAGCTTCTGAATCATGAATAATGTTATTCTGGTGTCTCTATTGTCCTGTGCTTTGGGTTTCCAGCACCAAGTCCAAGTCTATTCATTTACACACACAATATAATATCAAATTTAGCATTTTAATCAACAGTAAATGTTTTGTTAACCTTTTATCATATGTCTTAGAGTATCGCAATAATATCATATCATGAGTTCAGTATCGTGACATGAGGGAATCGTTACACCCCTATAATATACCTCATAATTCTGAATAAATCAGACTGTGTGTGTGTCGAGGACATCAGACCTTATCAAACCCGAACTATCTCTCTATGAAAGCAAGCGGTTGAAGAGCTGAATGAGCGTCTGGTGTTCTCACCTAAACACCGGGTCTCTCCTGCCGCGTACACCGATGCTGCCCGCGGTTTATTGGTGACCAGCGCCAGCTCGCCGAAGTACTGTCCCCGCGTGCAGCGCGCCACCTCCAGCTCCTGGCCTGACCTCTGACCTGTGCCAGTCTATGGAGACAGAAGTGTGTGAGCGCGAGACGGGCCGAGGACGATGTGTCCGTGTGTATGAGGTTCTTACTCTGCTCCTGATCATGATCCTGACCTCTCCAGACTCCACGATGTAGAAGCAGTCGGCCGAATCTCCCTGAGGAACCACAGAACACCTTATTATTTAACCACGCCCAGATAGCACACGTACGTCTGCAAGATGTCTGTTAAAGATCACTTCATCTGGAAAGCATCTGCTGTTTACTAACATCTGATAGACATCTTTAAGATGTCAGTTTAACATACATTCTAAATCATTACATCTTAAAGACATCTTCTAAATGTCTATTTGACATCTGACAGGAAACGTCCTATAAACGTATTGCAGATGAGCAAACACTCTTAAAAATACGTCTTCCAGATGTAAACACGCACATCAAATAGACGTCTCCGTGATGTACGTGTGCTAGAACACCTGCTCATCTCTAAACTACAGCGAACAAAACTGTCATAAACATCCAATGTACTGCAGAACACACAGAACGGCACAGAGTTTGAATAATCAGATTGTGATATGGACCAGTGTGTGTGAATATTAAAGCGCAAAAAGTTGGGTTTAACTTGAAGAAATTGTGATCGAAATATATTACTATTGTACAGTAGAATGTACCTCTCAAAGTAATATGAGTATTTTGAATAAATGTAAAGTTTTTATATTTTACGTTTTTTTTAAATTGTTTTAGTTTTAGTTTCAGTTTCAGTAATGACCCTCAACACAACGGAGAATTTCTGAAAACATCAAACATTTCATAGGGCTGTATTATTGATAAAAAAAAATTTTTTTAAAAATGATAAAATGATGAAATTGTTCAAGTTTCATGAATTCAATTGATTAGAAATGAAAACACAGGATTTGGGGAAAGTTTTTTGTTAAACTTTTAACAAATTGTTTTTAAATTGTAAATGTTTCATGATTTCAATTAATTAGACATGCTTTTTGATTACCAACAACAAATTTGTGAGAAAATCAAAGGTAATTTGTGAGAAAATCAAAGATAATTTGTGAGAAAATCTAAAATTTGCGAGAAATCAAAGAAAATTTGTCAGAAAATCAAAGATTGTTTGTGAGAAAATTAAAGATAGTTTTTGAGAGAATCAAATGTAATTTGTAGAGAATTAAAGGTAATCTGGTAGAGAATCAAAGGTAATTTGGTAGAGAATTAAAGGTAATCCACCTGCCGTATGATCAGCTCTCCGTCTCTGAAGCTCTTCATCCCCAGGACGTCGACGATCTTCATGCGCTCGGAGACCTGAGAGAGAGAGAGAGACAGAGAGAAAGGGTCATGAAGTGAACGGCACAAGCGCAGTGAAGGTCTCGACTCGACGCACCTGCAGTGACTTGAGCAGAGGCACGCTCTCGATGAAGTGCTCGTACATCTTCCTCTTCTTTGCATTATTCCTCACGATGAGTCGGTGGAACGTGGCTCTGTCCTGACGGCACAGAATCACAGTGTTTCACAATCACTAGGATTCATTCATCAATACGCAGTGAAGCACAACAGGCAACAGCAGACTAGCAATTTTATTCAGTTTTGGTAGTTTTAGATTATTGTTTTAAGAGCAACAAACTTTGCTAGTGTTCTGAAAGCTTGAGTCTGATTCGAGACACGAATGTAGGGCCCTATCATACACCCGACGCATGTGTTTTTCAGTAGTTTCAGCCCGACGCAGTTTTCATTTTTCATGTCCTGCTGTTGTTTAAATAGCATTTTTTTTTGCTCCTATTTGTGAAATGCCAAATTCCTCAATGTAAATAGTGAATCCACCATGGTGCGAGCGCAACTGGCTTTTAAAGGGAATGGGAGATGAGACTCTGATTGGTTTATTGCACGTTACGCCCAAAACACACCCATTACTCATTAAGAGAATAGAGACAAAACACACCCATTACTCATTAAGAGAATAGAGATGACCCTTTTAGACCATGCGCCGGGAGCGACGACCATTTGTCCCGTCGTTAAACTAGCAAAAGTGGATTCGGACACTTGCACCGTGCGCTTTAGACCATGAGCTTAGATCGTTAAAATAGGGCCCCTAGGACTCATTCATCAAGAAATGTGCGAAGAGTGAAACACAGGAAGCTGAAGCTGCAGAGCAGGAAGTGACCTCACCAGCGCCCACAGCGCCCCCTCCTGAGCAGCCCTGATGGTGGCGGCCCGCGGCGTGTTGTACATGAGGGCGAGTTCACCGAAGCTGCCTTTATTATCATAGCGACCCACACAGCAGCTGGAGCCGTCCTTCTGGATCAGGATATCAAATACACCCCTGCAGAGAGACAGACAGGTGTCACAGAGACAGACGGGTGTCACAGAGACAGACAGGTGTCAGAGAGACAGACAGGTGTCAGAGAGACAGACGGGTGTTAGAGAGACGGTAGAGGATCGTCTCACCTCTCGATGACGTAGAAGTTATCGCCATCGTCCCCCTGGTTAATGATGCTGTCGTGTGGTTTGACCAGCACCTCAAACATGCTGTCTAACACCTCAGCGAACTGATCCTGAGACAGACAGACAGACAGACAGACAGACAGACAGGTGTCACACATGCGCTGGTGTCCCGCGTGTGCAGTGTGTGAAGGCTGACATTCACCTGCTCCAGTGTTTTGAACAGTAGTATGTCCCTGCAGGCCTCCTGTAGACGCTGACGCTGAGCCTCTGTTTTATAGTGAATCACCTTTGCCTCGCCGGCCTCGTCTTCGTCTTCATCAGGGTTATAAGCCTCCGCACACACTGAGGAACACAGTCAGTGTCTCACACACCACTAACAGCTCAAGATACCACAGGGCTTCATGAAAACACACATTCACTGAGATAAAACTAAATACAAAAAGATTAACTTCAGCTAGTTGGCAAGGCAACCTTTCTCATTTTCAGTTTGTTTGCCTTGAAGTACTAGAATAACTAAAACCAGAGAGAGAAAGAGTTGCGACACTCCCATAGACCTCCGTTGTAAAAAATGGCGGCGCTTTTAACCGCCTACTTCCGGGATTTGAAGATCGGATTAGTTCCAAACACTGTCATTTGGGT
>NC_138739.1:1627500-1642500 GCF_965113295.1 Leuciscus leuciscus | reverse complement strand
CAAACACACGCTCACACAAACACACACTCACACAAACACAAATACACTCTCACACAAACACACGCTCACACAAACACACGCTCACACAAACACACTCTCACATAAACACAAACACACTCTCACACTCTCACACAAACACACTCTCACACAAACACACGCTCACACAAACACACTCTCACATAAACACACTCTCACACAAACACACTCTCACACAAACACACTCTCACACAAACACACTCTCACACAAACACACTCTCACACAAACACACTCTCACACAAACACACTCTCACACAAACACACGCTCACACAAACACACTCTCACATAAACACACTCTCACACAAACACACTCTCACACAAACACACGCTCACACAAACACACTCTTACATAAACACAAACACACTCTCACACTCTCACACAAACACACGCTCACACAAACACACGCTCACACAAACACACGCTCACACAAACACACTCTCACATAAACACAAACATACTCTCACACAAACACACACTCACACAAACACAAATACACTCTCACACAAACACACGCTCACACAAACACACGCTCACACAAACACACGCTCACACAAACACACGCTCACACAAACACACTCTCACACAAACACACTCTCACATAAACACAAACACACTCTCACACAAACACACTCTCACATAAACACAAACACACTCTCACACAAACACACTCTCACATAAACACAAACACACTCTCACACAAACACACTCTCACACAAACACACGCTCACACAAACACACGCTCACACAAACACACGCTCACACAAACACACTCTCACATAAACACAAACATACTCTCACACAAACACACACTCACACAAACACAAATACACTCTCACACAAACACACGCTCACACAAACACACACTCACACAAACACAAATACACTCTCACACAAACACAAATACACTCTCACACAAACACACGCTCACACAAACACACGCTCACACAAACACACACTCACACAAACACAAATACACTCTCACACAAACACACGCTCACACAAACACACGCTCACACAAACACACGCTCACACAAACACACTCTCACACAAACACACTCTCACATAAACACAAACACACTCTCACACAAACACACTCTCACATAAACACAAACACACTCTCACACAAACACACTCTCACATAAACACAAACACACTCTCACACAAACACACGCTCACACAAACACACGCTCACACAAACACACGCTCACACAAACACACGCTCACACAAACACACTCTCACATAAACACAAACATACTCTCACACAAACACACACTCACACAAACACAAATACACTCTAACACAAACAAACGCTCACACAAACACACACTCACACAAACACAAACACACACTCACACAAACACAAATACACTCTCACACAAACACACGCTCACACAAACACACGCTCACACAAACACACTCTCACACAAACACACTCTCACACAAACACACTCTCACATAAACACAAACACACTCTCACACTCTCACACAAACACACGCTCACACAAACACACGCTCACACAAACACACGCTCACACAAACACACTCTCACATAAACACAAACATACTCTCACACAAACACACACTCACACAAACACAAATACACTCTCACACAAACACACGCTCACACAAACACACGCTCACACAAACACAAATACACTCTCACACAAACACACGCTCACACAAACACACGCTCACACAAACACACTCTCACATAAACACAAACACACTCTCACACTCTCACACAAACACACGCTCACACAAACACACGCTCACACAAACACACGCTCACACAAACACACGCTCACACAAACACACGCTCACACAAACACACTCTCACATAAACACAAACATACTCTCACACAAACACACACTCACACAAACACAAATACACTCTCACACAAACACACGCTCACACAAACACACGCTCACACAAACACACGCTCACACAAACACACTCTCACACAAAAACACTCACACAAACATACTCTCACACAAACACACACTCACACAAACACACTCTCACACAAACACACTCTCACACAAACACACGCTCACACAAACATACGCTCACACAAACACACTCTCACATAAACACAAACATACTCTCACACAAACACACACACACAAACACAAATACACTCTCACACAAACACACACTCACACACTCTCACACAAACACACTCTCACACAAACACACTCTCACACAAACACACGCTCACACAAACACACGCTCACACAAACACACTCTCACACAAAAACACTCACACAAACACAAACATACTCTCACACAAACACAAACACACACTCACACAAACACACTCTCACACAAACACACTCTCACACAAACACACTCTCACACAAACACACGCTCACACAAACACACGCTCACACAAACACACTCTCACACAAAAACACTCACACAAACACAAACATACTCTCACACAAACACACACTCACACAAACACACTCTCACACAAACACACTCTCACACAAACACACGCTCACACAAACACATGCTCACACAAACACACGCTCACACAAACACACTCTCACACAAACACACTCTCACACAAACACACTCTCACACAAACACATGCTCACACAAACATACGCTCACACAAACACACACTCACACAAACACAAACATACGCTCACACAAACACACACTCACACAAACACACTCTCACACACTCTCACACAAACACACTCTCACACAAACACACTCTCACACAAACACATGCTCACACAAACATACGCTCACACAAACACACACTCACACAAACACAAACATACGCTCACACAAACACACACTCACACAAACACACTCTCACACACACTCACACAAACACACTCTCACCGGTCTGGAAACGAGACTTCAGCACGTCGGGAGGAATCGCCACGGCCCAGTTGAAGATCCCCGCCATTCCGCCAGCAAAGAGGATACTGGGAACGCTGAGCTCTGTCGGACTGTTGATTACACACACACACACACACACACACACACACACACACACACATGAGATCGGGCAGATGGATCGAGTGATAAGCGTTGGTCATGTGACCTGACTGACCTCTTGCCCTCCGGCGTGAGCGAGTACTTCAGCCACTCGTACGTCATGAAGTACATTCCACTGGCCGGCACATCTGAGACACAGAGTGACAGCTGTCAATCATCTGACATCAGAATCACATCAAACTAATGTTTGTGTAGTTTTTCAACTAATATTTATACTTCATTTCAGCTTTATTTCAATTAAAGGAAATGTTTTTAATAATTTTAGTTTCTTAGTTAACAACTGAACGCTGGTTCAACTAATGTGGACAAATGAAAACTTATTGTAAAGAGTCACTATTAAAATAACATGATAACAAATACCAGTTTGCAATGTCAAGAAGCATAACCGTTTTTGAACAGATAAAATAAGTTGAAGCACATGACAGATGTTGACGGTAACGTGGGTAAACTGTAACGTGGGTAAACTGTAACGTGGATAAAGGGTAACGTGGATAAACTGTAACGTGGATAAAGGGTAACGTGGGTAAACTGTAACGTGGATAAAGGGTAACGTGGATAAACTGTAACGTGGATAAAGTGTAACGTGGGTAAACTGTAACGTGGATAAAGGGTAACGTGGATAAATGGTAACGTGGGTAAACTGTAACGTGGATAAAGGGTAACGTGGATAAACGGTAACGTGGATAAACTGTAACGTGGATAAAGTGTAACGTGGGTAAACTGTAACGTGGATAAAGGGTAACGTGGGTAAACTGTAACGTGGGTAAACTGTAACGTGGGTAAACTGTAACGTGGGTAAACTTTAACGTGGATAAACTGTAACGTGGATAAAGGGTAACCTGGGTAAAGGGTAACGTGGATAAACTGTAACGAGGATAAACTGTAATGAGGATAAAGGGTAACGTGGATAAACTAACGAGGATTAACTGTAACGAGGGTAAACTGTGACGTGGATAAAGGGTAACGTGGATAAACTGTAACGAGGATAAACTCTAACGTGGATAAACTGTGACGTGGATAAACTGTAACGTGGATAAACTGTAACGTGGATAAAGGGTAACGTGGGTAAACTGTAACGTGGATAGACTGTAACGTGAATAAAGGGTAACCTGGGTAAAGGGTAACGTGGATAAACTGTAACGTGGATAAACTGTAACGTGGAAAAATTGTAACGTGGATAAAGGGTAACGTGGATAAACTGTAACGAGGATAAACTGTAATGAGGATAAAGGGTAACGTGGATAAACTAACGAGGATTAACTGTAACGTGGGTAAACTGTAACGTGGATAAAGGGAAACGTGGATAAACTGTAACGAGGATAAAGGGTAACGTGGGTAAACTGTAACGAGGATAAAGGGTAACGTGGGTAAACTGTAACGAGGATAAAGGGTAACGTGGGTAAACTGTAACGTGGATAAAGGGTAACGTGGATAAACTGTAACGAGGATAAACTGTAACGTGGATAAACTGTAACGTGGATAAACTGTAACGTGGATAAAGGGTAACGTGGGTAAACTGTAACAAGGATAAAGGGTAACGTGGATAAACTGTAACGTGGATAAAGGGTAACGTGGGTAAACTGTAACGTGGATAAAGGGTAACGTGGGTAAACTGTAACGTGGATAAAGGGTAACGTGGATAAACTGTAACATGGATAAAGGGTAACATGGGTAAACTGTAACGAGGATAAAGGGTAACGTGGATAAACTGTAAAGTGGATAAAGGGTAACGTGGATAAACTGTAACGTGGATAAAGGGTAACGTGGGTAAACTGTAACGTGGATAAACTGTAACGAGGATAAACTGTAACGTGGATAAAGGGTAACGTGGATAAACTGTAACGAGGATAAAGGGTAACGTGGGTAAACTGTAACGTGGATAAATGGTAACGTGGATAAACTGTAACGAGGATAAACTGTAACGTGGATAAAGGGTAACGTGGATAAACTGTAACGAGGATAAACTGTAACGTGGATAAAGGGTAACGTGGATAAACTGTAACGTGGATAAAGGGTAACGTGGGTAAACTGTAACGTGGATAAAGGGTAACGTGGATAAACTGTAACGTGGATAAAGGGTAACGTGGATAAAGGGTAACGTGGATAAACTGTAACGAGGATAAACTGTAACGTGGATAAAGGGTAACGTGGATAAACTGTAACGTGGATAAAGGGTAACGTGGGTAAACTGTAACGTGGATAAAGGGTAACGTGGATAAACTGTAACGTGGATAAAGGGTAACGTGGGTAAACTGTAACGTGGATAAAGGGTAACGTGGATAAACTGTAACGAGGATAAACTGTAACGTGGATAAAGGGTAACGTGGATAAACTGTAACGAGGATAAAGGGTAACGTGGATAAAGGGTAACGTGGGTAAACTAACGAGGATTAACTGTAACGTGGGTAAACTGTAATGAGGATAAAGGGTAACGTGGATAAAGGGTAACGTGGGTAAACTAACGAGGATTAACTGTAACGAGGATAAACTGTAATGAGGATAAAGGGTAACGTGGATAAACTAACGAGGATTAACTGTAACGTGGGTAAACTGTAACAAGGATAAAGGGTAACGTGGATAAACTGTAACGTGGATAAAGGGTAACGTGGATAAAGGGTAACGTGGGTAAACTGTAACGTGGATAAAGGGTAACGTGGGTAAACTGTAACGTGGATAAAGGGTAACGTGGATAAACTGTAACGAGGATAAACTGTAACGTGGATAAAGGGTAACGTGGATAAACTGTAACGAGGATAAACTAACGAGGATAAACTGTAACGAGGATAAACTGTAACGTGGATAAAGGGTAACGTGGATAAACTGTAACGTGGGTAAACGGTAACGTGGGTAAACGGTAACGTGGATAAACTAACGTGGATAAACTGTAACAAGGATAAACTGTAACGAGGATAAACTGTAACGTGGGTAAACTGTAACGTGGATAAAGGGTAACGTGGATAAACTGTAACGTGGATAAAGGGTAACGTGGATAAACTGTAACGAGGATAAACTGTAACGTAGATAAAGGGTAACGTGGATAAAGGGTAACGTGGATAAACTGTAACGAGGATAAACTGTAACGAGGATAAACTGTAACGTGGATAAACAGTGTTTTACCTCTCATGAGTGTCAGAGCCGTTCCTTTATAGATGCTGCGGAGGCCGTTCTCTCTGTACAGCTGCTTCACACAGTCCATCGGCCCTGAGTACTTCACCTCTCCAGTCGCCGCCTGGATCTGCACATGCACACACACACACACACACACACACACACACACACACACACACACACACACACTCGTCATATACACACACACACACACGGTTCACATGTGGAATAGTGAAGCACATGTGTGTCTCTCACCTGCAGGAGGCATTTGATTCTCTCTCCTGGAGCCATGATGGCCGTGGTGAAAACACCTGAGAGCATACCGGCCGCGAACAGCTGCGGATACCTGACACACACACACACACACACACACACACACACACACAGATACACACCACACACACAGATACACACAGACACACACAGATACACACAGACACACACAGATACACACAGATACACACAGATACACACACACATTTATCTCATAATTATGACCTTTTGACTTTTTAATCTCATGCATGATTTTGTTTCTAATTTGGCAATAATGGCTTCCATTTGCTTCACCCCAAATCAAAAGGATAATAACTGAATTAATCTGATCATCATCAGCGCCTCACGTCAGAGCGTCGTCTGGTGTTTTCTGCTGAAGCTTCTTCCCGAGGCCGAATCCGAAGAAGCAGACGGCGAACATGGGCGTGACTCCGATGATGGGGGCCGCCATGCCCTTATACAGCCCTCGCAGACCCTGAGAGAGACAGACAGGTGCAGTGAGACAGACAGGTGCAGAGAGACGCCATGCCCTTATAGAGCCCTCGCAGACCCAGAGAGAGTGAGACAGGTGCAGTGAGACAGACAGGTGCAGAGAGACGCCATGCCCTTATAGAGCCCTCGCAGACCCTGAGAGAGACAGACAGGTGCAGTGAGACAGGTGCAGTGAGACAGACAGGTGCAGAGAGACGCCATGCCCTTATAGAGCCCTCGCAGACCCTGAGAGAGTGAGACAGGTGCAGTGAGACAGATGCAGTGAGACAGGTGCAGTGAGACAGGTGTGAGACAGATGCAGTGAAACAGGTGCTGTGACAAATCTTTGAAGATGCAGTGAGAAGATGCAGTGAGAAGGTGCAGTGAGACAGATGCAGAGAGACAGACGCACTCAGACAGACGCAATGAGACAGGTTCTGTGAGACAGATGCAGTGAGACAGGTGCTGTGACAAATCTTTGAAGATGCAGTGAGAAGGTGCATTGAGACAGATGCAGAGAGACAGACGCACTCAGACAGACGCAATGAGACAGGCGCAGTGAGACAGGTGCTGTGAGACAGGTGCAGTGAGACAGGTGCTGTGACAAATCTTTGAAGATACAGTGAGAAGGTGCAGTGAGACGATGCAGTGAGACAGACGCACTCAGACAGGTGCAGTGAGACAGGTGCTGTGACAAATCTTTGAAGATGCAGTGAGAAGGTGCAGTGAGACAGATGCAATGAGACAGACGCACTGTGACAGGTGCTGTGACAAATCTTTGAAGATGCAGTGAGAAGGTGCATTGAGACAGTGCAGTGAGACAGACGCACTCAGACAGGTGCAGTGAGACAGACGCAGTGAGACAGATGCAGTGAGACAGACGCACTGAGACAGGTGCTGTGATAAATCTTTGAAGATGCAGTGAGAAGGTGCAGTGAGACAGACACAGTGAGACAGACGCAGTGAGACAGGTGCTGTGACAAATCTTTGAAGATGCAGTGAGAAGGTGCAGTGAGACAGATGCAGTGAGACAGACGCACCCAGACAGGTGCAGTGAGACAGGTGCAGTGAGACAGGTGCTGTGACAAATCTTTGAAGATGCAGTGAGAAGGTGCATTGAGACAGATGCAGTGAGACAGACGCACTCAGACAGGTGCTGTGACAAATCTTTGAAGATGCAGTGAGAAGGTGCATTGAGACAGATGCAGTGAGACAGGTGCAGTGAGACAGGTGCTGTGACATCTTTGAAGATGCAGTGAGAAGGTGCATTGAGACAGATGCAGTGAGACAGATGCACTCAGACAGGTGCAGTGAGACAGGTGCTGTGACAAATCTTTGAAGATGCAGTGAGAAGGTGCAGTGAGACAGATGCAGTGAGACAGACGCACTCAGACAGGCGCAGTGAGACAGGTGCAGTGAGACAGATGCAGTGAGACAGACGCAGTGAGACAGATGTTGTGAGACAGGCGCAGCGAGACAAGTGCAGTGAGACAGACGCAGTGAGACAGGCGCAGTGAGACAGGCGCAGTGAGACGCTCTCTGTGAGACAGATGCAGTGAGACAGGCGCAGTGAGACAGGCGCAGTGAGACAGACGCAGTGAGGAAGGTGCAGAGAGACAGGTGCAGAGACAGATGCAGTGAGACGCTCTCTGTGAGACAGGTGCAGTGAGACAGGTGCAGTGAGACAGACACAGTGAGACAGACGCAGTGAGACAGGCGCAGTGAGACAGGTGCAGAGAGACAGGTTCAGTGAGACGCTCTCTGTGAGACAGATGCAGTGAGACAGACATAGTGAGACAGGTGCAGTGAGACAGACGCAGTGAGACAGACGCAGTGAGACAGGTGCAGAGAGACAGGTTCAGTGAGACGCTCTCTGTGAGACAGGTGCAGTGAGACAGACGCAGTGAGAAAGGTGCTGTGACAAATCTTTGAAGATGCAGTGAGAAGGTGCAGTGAGACAGATGCAGTGAGACAGACGCACTCAGACAGGCGCAGTGAGAGAGGTGCAGTGAGACAGATGCAGTGAGACAGATGCCATGAGACAGATGTTGTGAGACAGGCGCAGCGAGACAGGTGCAGTGAGACAGACGCAGTGAGACAGGCGCAGTGAGACAGGCGCAGTGAGACGCTCTCTGTGAGACAGGCGCAGTGAGACAGATGCAGTGAGACAGACGCAGTGAGACAGGCGCTGTGAGACAGGTGCAGTGAGACAGATGCAGTGAGACGCTCTCTGTGAGACAGATGCAGTGAGACAGGCACAGTGAGACAGGTGTGAGACAGATGCAGTGAGACAGGCACAGTGAGACAGGCGCAGTGAGACAGACGCAGTGAGGAAGGTGCAGAGAGACAGGTGCAGAGACAGATGCAGTGAGACGCTCTCTGTGAGACAGGTGCAGTGAGACAGGTGCAGTGAGACAGACACAGTGAGACAGGTGCAGTGAGACAGGCGCAGTGAGACAGGTGCATAGAGACAGGTTCAGTGAGACGCTCTCTGTGAGACAGATGCAGTGAGACAGGCGCAGTGAGACAGGCGCAGTGAGACAGACGCAGTGAGACAGACGCAGTGAGACAGACGCAGTGAGACAGGCGCAGTGAGACAGGTGCAGAGACAGATGCAGTGAGACTCTCTCAGTGAGACAGGTGCAGTGAGACAGACACAGTGAGACAGGTGCAGTGAGACAGGCACAGTGAGACAGGTGCAGAGAGACAGGTTCAGTGAGACGCTCTCTGTGAGACAGATGCAGTGAGACAGACATAGTGAGACAGGTGCAGTGAGACAGGCACAGTGAGACAGGCGCAGTGAGACAGGCGCAGTGAGACAGGTGCAGTGAGACACTCGCACCTCTTTCGCCAGGGTTTTCTTGCAGCAGTCGAAGGTTCCCCGGTAAAGCGCAGATTCACCTGGACGGGGTTTGGGCTGCGTCTGCAGTCGCACCTGCGCATGATCACAGGAAAACACACCGTTCAATAAGACACTACTGACCACACAAACAGATCCAGGTCAAAGGTCACAAATCCAGGGGTTATCTCAAACACCCCACTGACAATAACACATACACAACTTATATATAACATATAAAGGCTTCCTGTGTTCCTCTTCAAATTTCCATTCTTTTCCAGGCTCAAATTTTTTCAAACTTCTCTATTCTTCAGACCACATTTAACATTAAACAGAAACACATCTACAGATGACTGTACTATATACCTAACATAATGCTGTGTATGAACCATCTATCAAAGTGAATGACTAATATGACAGCAAGGACTAATACTTTGGCCTTGATTATATCCAGCGAACACTAAACAAACCAATAATGAAAATAAGCAGAATAATAGTGAATGTTGTTACTTTGATGGTGTCCAGCGGGTGTCCAGCGAACACTAGGCACACTCCCCCGAAGCCGCCGGCGAAGAAGTTCTTCATCGGGCTGATGGGCTGCGGCTTCGGCTTCGACATGATCGGCTCGGTTCGGTAAACAGAGAGGAATCAGTGTGTGTGTCTGAGAGAAGCACAATGACGGACTAATGACAGATAGACAGGTGTTTTCAGCCGTGAGTCTCAGCCGTGACCTTTCACACACATACACACACACACACACGAACACACCCGGAACTATTTCACCGACGCACCGCTGCACTGGAACGGGTGGAGCTTAGCGGATCATAATGCGCACAATAACTATATAATAACTCTTCACTTACATGTAATAACTATATATTTTGTATTTTTAATTAGATCCATCAAAAGTTTGTCCTTGCCATGATAGTTCAGACCGCTGCTAATCATCACAGAAGCGGCTCTAATAACATTTCGCCTTTGCATCTCATATATGACAGATTGTCATCATTTTGTCTTTTTTATGTCATAATTTCGACTTTCATCTCATAAATTAATTAGCATGTCATACATTGACTTTTTACATCAAAAACATTTCATCTCATAGATAACTATGTCATAATTTAGATATACAAAAGCTTATGTGGATAAAATGTCTTCCGTACAATATACATTATAGGTTTAAACACACACACACACACATATTTCAGGTGCATTAGGACAGCAGCATTTTAATAAATGTTAATTATTATATTATTTTTATTAATAACTCTTCAGTTATAACATAATAACTATTTTAATTCTATCAAAAGATTGTCCTTGTCATTATTTATGTATGGATGATTGTTGCCGCTGCTAAATTTAATATTTAGATTATTATTAATCTTCAACAACATTATTGATCTGCCTTAGGGTGGACGATGACGCAGTTTTCTTCTAGAAACAAACGTTGGTGTGTTATTTTCCTGTCATCACTGAGAAGCTGCTCTGATAATCCGCTGTATAAATAAAGATGACTAAATCTGCATATAACTGGCTCATCATTTCGACTTTGCATCTCATAAATGTCTTAGTTTGTCATCATTTAGACTTTTTTTGTCAGAATTTATACAAAAGCATCATTTTTTTTCTTATGTGGATAATATAGCTTCCATACAACATAGATTCTAGATTTAAAAGAATCACACACACATATTTCGGGTGCATTAGGAGGATAGCAGCATTTATTAGTCTTTCACCGTTAAGAAAATATATTGTTACGTTTCCCTTCTGAACACAAAACCAAGAGAGGAAAAATAGATCATTTAGCAGTGAGACACACAGATCAATGTATTAATACTGTAAACTCATATTCCACGAACCGGCGAGTATAGTTAGGGCTCTCGTTAGAGGGTTAGCGTTATTGATCAGAGGGTCAAAGGTCACCAATGGAACTGAATGATACGAACACGTTATAAGCGGCTAGTGAAGGGTTAGCAGTAAGACTAGCAGGGTTAGCACTGATCAGATGTGAGGAAACTCCTGGTAGATCTGCTGCACGATGAGTCTGTCCATCTGTCCGCTGGCTCCCGCATCCTTCCCACAATCCTCCTCTCCCAGAATCCTCTGCAGCGCCGCGCGCAGGTCCGCCAGCCGGTGCCGGTGCTCCAGGTAATCAGTGGAGCGCATGATGTTGAGCATCAGAGACAGATACTCCATCCGCATCTGAAGAGAGAGAGAGACACGCGTCACATGACCCTCACAGCGCAGGTCACATGACCTATCGCAGCGCAGGTCACATGACCTATCGCAGCGCAGGTCACATGACCTATCGCAGCGCAGGTCACATGACCTATCGCAGCGCAGGTCACATGACCTATCGCAGCGCAGGTCACATGACCTATCGCAGCGCAGGTCACATGACCTATCGCAGCGCAGGTCACATGACCTATCGCAGCGCAGGTCACATGACCTATCGCAGCGCAGGTCACATGACCTATCGCAGCGCAGGTCACATGACCTATCGCAGCGCAGGTCACATGACACTCGCACCGCAGGTCACATGACACTCGCACCGCAGGTCACATGACGGTCACATGACCTCTATGAGCGCAGGTCACATGACTCACTCGGTCTCCAGGCGACAGGTCTGAGATCTGCCTCACTGCGACGTCGATCATCACCATCAGGTCCGAGCGGTAGAAGATGTCTGACGTGTCGCGGCTGGAGAACACGTCCTGCAGGAACTTCAGCACAGCGTGAGGCGCTGGAGGAGAGTGTGTGAACATACAGACTGGGTCCTCTGCACACACACACACACACACACACACACTTAGATGAATATGTAAACATGCTGAGCTTTCCTCTCAGGCCCCGTCCACACTACTGCGATTTAGTTTAGAAACGGAGAATTAAAACGAATACGATCTCCGTCCACACCAGCGTTTTAGCTGCGTATTAGAATTGATCTCCGTCCACATTAAAACGACTGAAAACGCGGATCACGTGACCATTCACCAACACTGGGCATGCGCGTGCTGGTGTAGAAACACTGGGTGTGCTGGAAACACAACTTTATTGATAAAATGATCCCACCATGCGCTGGTTCTTCCCGGGTTAACCCAAACCCGACGCTCCATGTACGGTCGGTACCGCCGCTGCACACGGGAATTGTCACAGATCGCTGGAATAATAGCTTGCCTCCGGCGCATGTAGGCAGTTATAGCAGTGTAAAATACAGAATTTACTTGCACAACAGCGGCTAGCAAAGCTATACGCCATGACTGATGACACCCAATCATAGAGCCGAGCGTGAGCCTCTACTACGTCATCGTTTCTAAAGTCCTCCGTTTTGACCCGTCCACACTAAAACGCCCTCCGGAGATTCAAAACGAAAAACGGGTCGGCAGCGTTTCTAAACTTCTCCGTTTTGGGTCTCCGTTTTGGGTCTCCGTTTTTGCCGTTTTAGTGTGGACGGAAGGTGCAAACGTAGCAAAAGGTCTCCGTTTTTAAACGAAAACGCAGTAGTGTGGACGGGGCCTTAGTGACAAGAGTGTGAGTGTGTGTGTGTGTGAGAGTGCGCGTGCCGTGTATGTATGTGTGTGTGTGTGTGTGTGAGAGTGCGTATGTGTGTGTGTGTGTGTGTGTGTGTGAGTGTGAGAGTGCGTGTGTGTGTGTGTGCGTAAGTGTGTGTGCGTGTGTGTATGAGTGCGTGAGTGAGTGTGCGTGTGTGTGTGTGTGTGTGTGAGTGCGTATGTGTGTGTGTGTGTGTGTGTGAGTGTCAAGTCAAGTCAAGTCAAGTTTATTTGTATAGCGCTTTTCACAATACAGATTGTATCAAAGCAGCTTCACAGTATTAAATTAAAATAATACAACAAAGTTTGTTTCAAGAGGAATTTATTGATTGATAAAATTAAATTAAATATCCCCAAAATATCCCCAACTGAGCAAGCCAAAGGCAACAGTGACAAGGAACCGAAAAACTCCATCAAGTGACCTAATGGTGTCCTAAAACTCCATCAAGTGACCTAATGGTGTCCTAAAACTCCATCAGGTGACCTAATGGAGAAAAAAAAACCTTGGGAGAACCCAGGCTCAGTCGGGGGCCAGTTCTCCTCTGGCATTTATGAGCTAGAGGCCGGATTGTAGTTTGAACTGTAGGATTATATGAATGCCTGGCTGAAGAGATGCGACTTTAATCTAGTTTTAAACTGGGAGAGCGAGTCTGAGCAACGAACAGTATCAGGAAGACTATTCCAGAGTTTTGGAGCCAAATGTGAAAATGCTCTCCCTCCTTTGGTGGTTCTGGATATCCTAGGTATGACCAAAAGCCTTGAATTTAGTGATCTTAAAGAGCGCGATGGATTATAGGGCGATAGAAGATCCGTTAAATAGACTGGAGCTAAGCCGTTTAGGGCTTTATAAGTCAGTAGCAATACCTTATAATTAATACGGAACTTTATAGGTAACCAATGCAGTGATGATAAAATCGGTGTTATATGATCATATTTTCTTGATCTAGTAAGAACTCTAGCGGCGGCATTTTGGACTAACTGTAGCTTGTTTATTGAGGATGCAGGACAACCAGCTAATAAAGCATTACAGTAATCCAGTCTCGAGGTCATGAATGCATGAACTAACTTTTCTGCATACTTTTCTGCAACTAACTTTTCAGTGTGTGTGTGTGCGTATGAGTGTGTGAGTGTGTGAGCGTGTGTGTGTGTGTATGAGTGTGTGAGTGTGTGAGCGTGTGTGTGTGTATGAGTGTGTGAGTGTGTGAGCGTGTGTGTGTGTGTGTGTGTGTGTGTGTGTATGAGTGTGTGTGTGTGTGAGCGTGTGTGTGTGTGTGTGTGTGTGTGTGTGTGTATGAGTGTGTGTGTGTGTGTGTATGAGTGTGTGTGTGTGTGTGTGTGTGTGTATGAGTGTGTGTGTGTGTGTGTGTGTGTGTGTATGAGTGTGTGTGTGTGTGTGTGTGTGTGTGTGTGTGTATGAGTGTGTGTGTGTGAGTGTGTGTGTGAGTGTGAGTGTGAGTGTGTGTGTGTGTGTGTGTGTGTGTGTATGAGTGCGTGAGTGTGTGTGTGTGTGTGTGTATGAGTGTGTGTGTGTGTGTGTGTATGAGTGCGTGAGTGTGTGTGTGTGTGTATGAGTGTGTGAGTGTGTGTGTGTATGAGTGTGTGTGTGTGTGTGTGTATGAGTGTGTGTGTGTGTGTGTGTGTATGAGTGTGTGTATGAGTGTGTGTGTGTGTGTATGAGTGTGTGTGTGTGTGTGTGTGTATG
>NC_138739.1:1620000-1622500 GCF_965113295.1 Leuciscus leuciscus | reverse complement strand
GGCAGCCACAGTACAACGGCGCCAGTGCGCTCACCACACACCAGCTATAGGATTTATGGATGATAATATAGTTATCGCAAACAGTTATTGTCATAGTTATGGGTGTTATAGTTATCATTATAGCTATCAGAGTTATAGGTATAGTTATCGTTATAGTTAGAGTTATTGTTACAGTTCTAGGTGTAGTTATCAGAATAGTTATCAGTATAGTTATCGTTAGAGTTATCGTTAGAGTTATCGGTATAGATGAGTCCAGGGTTGAGCTATTGAGCTACTAACCTTACTCTCCACCAATGACAGCAGCACCTGCTCCAAGTCGGATGCCGCCGTTGGCAGAGCGCTCTGCAGGTGTCCCACGACCACGCCCACGGCAACCCGCGACAGCTCGTAACTAAGGTTGGTGTTTTTGCGCACCAGTTCAATCAGCTCTGCTCCGATTGTCGTGGGAACGGCTGAGGACTGGGTGGGGCTACCGAGGGGGCTGAGAGACATAGAGGGCGGGGCCTGTGGCCACTCCACATCTGATTGGTGTTCGGAAGCAGGCTGTGGACTGATTGGCTGAGGCACCGGCCTCTTTTCGGAAGGGGTCGGAGCCTGTGTGCTGATCAGTTGAGGTGCTGGGCTGTTTTTCGAAGGCTCTTCCTGTGGGGAGCGGTCAGGCAGAGGAGGGGGCGGAGCCTTGCCTCGTTTTGGCACAGGGGGCGGAGTGCTACTGATGCTGGGAAGACTGACATCTGAGGACACACCCGAGTGGGAGGAGCCAGAGTCTAAGGAGGCGGAGCTGATAGATAGAGAGGGTCCAGAAGGAGGTACAGAGCTGGGGGCGGGGCTTGCTGAGGAAACGCTCGTTGGCACTTCCGGGTCTGTAGAGAGAGAGAGAGAGAGAGAGAGAGAGAGAGAGAGAGAGAGAGAGGTAGTCAGTCAGGTGTGCGCAGCATAACGTCAAATACGATTTGTTCTCCGACACCCACCGATGTTTCGTAACTCGCGGTGTTTCTCCGGGGGAGGCGGAGTTACGGGCACCGCTCTCCGAGGCTGAGGAGGAACCTGCGACAGAAACACAGTATCAGCACACACACACTCACAGCGCAGGGTGTCTGTTGTACCCAGAGCCGATCATGACCTCCCTGGGGCCCTAAGCAAAATTCTGTTCATACCTGACCCGTGAGCCATGAACCATTTGCCATTGCCACACAGTCACACCTGACACCCCAGTGTTCCCACTACAATCCCTCCTTTAACTAGTTCTAGTGAAAATGTAATTCCTGATATCAGAAGACATTGTTACTAGTAAAAAGTTCATTCTTAATATCAAGAATTCACATTTTAAATAGTACAAATTGTATTATTGATATCAAAAATGCATTTCCTTTGAATGAATAAAAGCTAAAATGGCGCCATAGCATGTCACTGTGTTTTAAATGATAAAAGAAATTCTTGATACTCTTGATTCTTGATGGTTATTATTTACTGAGGGATGTGCATCCATATTGACCAGAATCTCCAGCCAATCAACATTTTAAATTCAATGGAGCCTATCAATATTCAATGTCAATACATTGCTTTCCATATTGCATTAGGGCAGAGTTGTAACTAAACCTTGACTGAGCGACTAGATAATCATCGTCTTGTTTTTAAAACTATAATGAGGAGTGTCATCACGCCCATATTGTTTCATTTCATGCACGCGCATATGATCGCATGTTAACGCGTGACGCGGTTATCTTTTCCGAGCTACAGTTTATAAACAAACACTGTTGTCCTTTGTCGTTTATTAAACATAATAAATCAACTCACATCAACTTAACTTTAGCCTACTGTTCTTTGCTGACATCAAACTTTGAGAGGAGAGCACACAAGTCTACCTGATAACTGTTGCCGCAATTAACTCTCATGGTGTTTTTTTCTCTCTCTTTTCGTGACCAGAAAGATCACGCTTCATTTTCTCATCGATATTGTAAACATTAATTGACGCGCTTTGACACGAGGGGGAGGCGAGGCCTTGAGTAATTTGCGGGGCCCTACGCACCTCGCGTAGTGTGCGTATAGGGCTGATCGGCTCTGGTTGTACCCATAGACTGTATAAAATATGTTCGCAGTGTGCGTGACGTCACCCGTTGGTTTCTTAAGAGCATTTCTGAAGCCCAAAGTGGGCGGAGCCAGCCGTCGCCATCTTAGCAGCGCGTCACTCCTGGATAAACGAAAATATGCAGCGAGGCGGATTAGCTGAGGTGACGTGACGCTAACGCTAGCAGACAAACGGCTAGTAGTGACATCAGCGCCAATCCACCTGTCACTCAAGTGGCCACGCCCTTAATTATGCAGAACTTTAAGGCTTAATATAATTTTATGCGGATGAGTCATTAAATATTCCCCCCCTCACAGTCGTCATGAAGGGCAACATTAGCTGTATAGACCAAAGCCGCTTTTAGCACCAGACTGTAAACATGAGTTTCTGCTGTAGAGTTGTGTATATTAACATGGGGGTTTATGGGTAATG
>NC_138739.1:1602500-1617500 GCF_965113295.1 Leuciscus leuciscus | reverse complement strand
GAATCCAGACTGAATGATTGTGATCAGGTTATGATGAATTATGAAGAGGAATATGAGTGTTATGATGTCTCACCGGTATTTTCTCTATATATGTGGCGGGGATGTATCCCGTCTCCCCGGTGCGGCAACGCGTCGCGAGCCACCAGTGCGCGCTGCTGCGCTCGAGGATGAGGAATGACTCGCCCGCGGGGAAGCGCAGCGCGTTCCTCTCCGCAGAGCTGAAGGCGAACAACGCGCGATACATCATCCAACACTGACGCGTCCGTCACGCGTTAACGGCGCACTCGGAGAACAGGAGAAGCGCGCTCATAATATCTTCAGATCATGTGAAAGCGCGAGTCAGTGAAACGCAGCCCGTGTCCCGTAAACACGTCCGCGGGCGCGCGCACTGGCTGTCACGCGCCCTGCAGGAAAAATAATCGTGCTCAGAGTCTGTCCAGCTGATTCACGTTAATCACAGAGACTGAATATTATTGTTGGCATGCTGGAGCCTAAATAAAACAATAGCTGCAAACTGAAATGTGAAAGAGAACACACTCATATACAGGGGTATGAAGCAGTTAGATTTTAAACATAAAGAAATGCAGGGGAGATAAGTCATCCTGCGGCGGATGTTGTGTGTGCCAGTCAAATGTGTCCGTGTGCACGCGAGCGCGTGCGTGCGTGAGTTCCGCGCGTCATGGCCGCTACGAGCTGCGCGAGGTTGCTGTCCCCGCGATGTGTTCACGGACTCCGGCTCGGTTCCAGGGTTCTTCCAGCTCTGACCCGGTAAACCTGTTGCAGCAGAAGCGCGTGAATGTGTCCTGGTGTGTTTGATGCGGTGAATCACTCTAGTGTGCTTGATAGTGTGTAGTATACTGTATAGATAGTACGTGAAACAATATTAGAGCAGTATATGCTACATTGTCACATGACCTTTGCACATTAGGTTTAATTAGCATGCTTAAGTCGTGTCCAGCTGTCTCAGAAGTCAAATTATTTCTATATAAATAATACAATAATTAAAAATCTTGTATGAAAAAAATTAAAGTGTTGTCAGTCTTAAATAATGAGTCAATAAAGAAATGTCAAAGTCACGGCTGATATGCTACTTATGCAGACTAATTCACTTGATTCATTTAAAAAATAGAAGGTCAAGTCAAGCGCATTGCATTATGGGATACAGTGTTCAGTGCAGTGCGCTCTGTTGTGTCCTGGATGAATCACATGTGGAAGATTCACATTTACAGCTGTTCTACGAATTTCTAGAGGCGAAGTCCGGTGATTTCAATAGGAATCCACACGATTGCAACTTTCACATGAGATCGAATGAGATCATTTATTATACAATGCTGTAAATGGAAGAAAAAAACATGCTGTTTTGTGCATGTATCTTTAAATGCAAATGAGCTGCTGCCCTGCCCCAGAAGATTTATTACCCCTGTAATGTGTGCTGTGCTCCTATAGAGCGGCCCCGGTGCGCAGCCACAGGCTCGGCCCCGCTGACGACGAGCTGTACCAGAGGACCTCAGTGTCCGTGATGCAGAAGGAGCCCGACGGGGCCGCCATCATCTACAGCTACAGCCCCAGAGGATTCAACATCAGCGGCAACCGAGTGCTGGGCCCGTGTGCCCTGGTGCCGCCCGCCATCCTGCAGTGGAACGTGAGCTAGCGGTCGATCGCTTCACAGATACTCATGCTTCACGTTAGCCTCGCGCTCACTGCTGTGTGTGTTTGCTGTCGCAGGTGGGCCATCACACCGACATCACAGCCGAGAGCTTGTCTCTGTTTCATCTGCTGGAGCCGCGCATCGGTGAGCAAACACACACTCCTGCACACCAGCGCCACCTACTGTCCTCAGTGTGAAGAGTCAAGTCAAGTCAAGTCAAGTTTATTTGTATAGCGCTTTTCACAATACAGATTGCAGCTTCACAGTATTAAATTAAAATAATACAACAAAGTTTTTTTCAAGAGGAATTTATTGATTGATAAAATTAAATTAAATATCCCCAAAATATCCCCAACTGAGCAAGCCAAAGGCACACTCCTGCACACCAGCGCCCCCTACTGTCCACAGCGCGAGGAGCCACACACTCCTGCACACCAGCGCCCCCTACTGTCCTCAGCGCGAGGAGCCACACACTCCTGCACACCAGCGCCCCCTACTGTCCTCAGCGTGAGGAGCCACACACTCTTGCACACCAGCGCCCCCTACTGTCCTCAGCGTGAGGAGCCACACACTCCTGCACACCAGCGCCCCCTACTGTCCTCAGCGTGAGGAGCCACACACTCTTGCACACCAGCGCCCCCTACTGTCCTCAGCGTGAGGAGCCACACACTCCTGCACACCAGCGCCCCCTACTGTCCTCAGCGTGAGGAGCCACACACTCTTGCACACCAGCAACTGTCCTCAGCGTGTCCTCACTGTCCTCACTCTTGCACACCCCTACTGTCCTCAGCGTGAGGAGCCACACACTCTTGCACACCAGCGCCCCCTACTGTCCTCAGCGTGAGGAGCCACACACTCCTGCACACCAGCGCCCCCTACTGTCCTCAGCGTGAGGAGCCACACACTCTTGCACACCAGCGCCCCCTACTGTCCTCAGCGTGAGGAGCCACACACTCCTGCACACCAGCGCCCCCTACTGTCCTCAGCGTGAGGAGCCACACACTCCTGCACACCAGCGCCCCCTACTGTCCTCAGCGCGAGGAGCCACACACTCTTGCACACCAGCGCCAGCGCGAGGAGCCACACACTCCTGCACACCAGCGCCCCCTACTGTCCTCAGTGTGAAGAGCCACACACTCTTGCACACCAGCGCCCCCTACTGTCCTCAGCGCGAGAAGCCACACACTCCTGCACACCAGCGCCCCCTACTGTCCTCAGCGTGAGGAGCCACACACTCTTGCACACCAGCGCCCCCTACTGTCCTCAGCGCGAGGAGCCACACACTCTTGCACACCAGCGCGAGGAGCCACACACTCCTGCACACCAGCGCCCCCTACTGTCCTCAGTGTGAGGAGCCACACACTCTTGCACACCAGCGCCCCCTACTGTCCTCAGCGCGAGGAGCCACACACTCTTGCACACCAGCGCCCCCTACTGTCCTCAGCGTGAGGAGCCACACACTCTTGCACACCAGCGCCCCCTACTGTCCTCAGCGCGAGGAGCCACACACTCTTGCACACCAGCGCCCCCTACTGTCCTCAGCGTGAGGAGCCACACACTCCTGCACACCAGCGCCCCCTACTGTCCTCAGCGTGAGGAGCCACACACTCTTGCACACCAGCGCCCCCTACTGTCCTCAGCGTGAGGAGCCACACACTCCTGCACACCAGCGCCCCCTACTGTCCTCAGCGTGAGGAGCCACACACTCTTGCACACCAGCGCCCCCTACTGTCCTCAGTGTGAAGAGCCACACACTCTTGCACACCAGCGCCCCCTACTGTCCTCAGCGCGAGAAGCCACACACTCCTGCACACCAGCGCCCCCTACTGTCCTCAGCGTGAGGAGCCACACACTCTTGCACACCAGCGCCCCCTACTGTCCTCAGCGCGAGGAGCCACACACTCTTGCACACCAGCGCGAGGAGCCACACACTCCTGCACACCAGCGCCCCCTACTGTCCTCAGTGTGAGGAGCCACACACTCTTGCACACCAGCGCCCCCTACTGTCCTCAGTGCGAGGAGCCACACACTCTTGCACACCAGCGCCCCCTACTGTCCTCAGCGTGAGGAGCCACACACTCTTGCACACCAGCGCCCCCTACTGTCCTCAGCGCGAGGAGCCACACACTCTTGCACACCAGCGCCCCCTACTGTCCTCAGTGTGAGGAGCCACACACTCTTGCACACCAGCGCCCCCTACTGTCCTCAGCGTGAGGAGCCACACACTCTTGCACACCAGCGCCCCCTACTGTCCTCAGCGCGAGGAGCCACACACTCTTGCACACCAGCGCCCCCTACTGTCCTCAGTGTGAGGAGCCACACACTCTTGCACACCAGCGCCCCCTACTGTCCTCAGTGTGAGGAGCCACACACTCTTGCACACCAGCGCCCCCTACTGTCCTCAGCGCGAGGAGCCACACACTCCTGCACACCAGCGCCCCCTACTGTCCTCAGTGTGAGGAGCCACACACTCCTGCACACCAGCGCCCCCTACTGTCCTCAGCGTGAGGAGCCACACACTCTTGCACACCAGCGCCCCCTACTGTCCTCAGCGTGAGGAGCCACACACTCTTGCACACCAGCGCCCCCTACTGTCCTCAGCGCGAGGAGCCACACACTCTTGCACACCAGCGCCAGCGCGAGGAGCCACACACTCCTGCACACCAGCGCCCCCTACTGTCCTCAGCGTGAGGAGCCACACACTCTTGCACACCAGCGCCCCCTACTGTCCTCAGCGCGAGGAGCCACACACTCTTGCACACCAGCGCCAGCGCGAGGAGCCACACACTCCTGCACACCAGCGCCCCCTACTGTCCTCAGCGTGAGGAGCCACACACTCTTGCACACCAGCGCCCCCTACTGTCCTCAGCGTGAGGAGCCACACACTCCTGCACACCAGCGCCCCCTACTGTCCTCAGCGTGAGGAGCCACACACTCTTGCACACCAGCGCCCCCTACTGTCCTCAGCGTGAGGAGCCACACACTCCTGCACACCAGCGCCCCCTACTGTCCTCAGCGTGAGGAGCCACACACTCTTGCACACCAGCGCCCCCTACTGTCCTCAGCGTGAGGAGCCACACACTCCTGCACACCAGCGCCCCCTACTGTCCTCAGCGCGAGGAGCCACACACTCTTGCACACCAGCGCCAGCGCGAGGAGCCACACACTCCTGCACACCAGCGCCCCCTACTGTCCTCAGTGTGAAGAGCCACACACTCTTGCACACCAGCGCCCCCTACTGTCCTCAGCGCGAGAAGCCACACACTCCTGCACACCAGCGCCCCCTACTGTCCTCAGCGTGAGGAGCCACACACTCTTGCACACCAGCGCCCCCTACTGTCCTCAGCGCGAGGAGCCACACACTCTTGCACACCAGCGCGAGGAGCCACACACTCCTGCACACCAGCGCCCCCTACTGTCCTCAGTGTGAGGAGCCACACACTCTTGCACACCAGCGCCCCCTACTGTCCTCAGCGCGAGGAGCCACACACTCTTGCACACCAGCGCCCCCTACTGTCCTCAGCGTGAGGAGCCACACACTCTTGCACACCAGCGCCCCCTACTGTCCTCAGCGCGAGGAGCCACACACTCTTGCACACCAGCGCCCCCTACTGTCCTCAGCGTGAGGAGCCACACACTCCTGCACACCAGCGCCCCCTACTGTCCTCAGCGTGAGGAGCCACACACTCTTGCACACCAGCGCCCCCTACTGTCCTCAGCGTGAGGAGCCACACACTCCTGCACACCAGCGCCCCCTACTGTCCTCAGCGTGAGGAGCCACACACTCTTGCACACCAGCGCCCCCTACTGTCCTCAGTGTGAAGAGCCACACACTCTTGCACACCAGCGCCCCCTACTGTCCTCAGCGCGAGAAGCCACACACTCCTGCACACCAGCGCCCCCTACTGTCCTCAGCGTGAGGAGCCACACACTCTTGCACACCAGCGCCCCCTACTGTCCTCAGTGTGAGGAGCCACACACTCTTGCACACCAGCGCCCCCTACTGTCCTCAGTGTGAGGAGCCACACACTCTTGCACACCAGCGCCCCCTACTGTCCTCAGCGCGAGGAGCCACACACTCCTGCACACCAGCGCCCCCTACTGTCCTCAGTGTGAGGAGCCACACACTCCTGCACACCAGCGCCCCCTACTGTCCTCAGCGTGAGGAGCCACACACTCTTGCACACCAGCGCCCCCTACTGTCCTCAGCGTGAGGAGCCACACACTCTTGCACACCAGCGCCCCCTACTGTCCTCAGCGCGAGGAGCCACACACTCTTGCACACCAGCGCCAGCGCGAGGAGCCACACACTCCTGCACACCAGCGCCCCCTACTGTCCTCAGCGTGAGGAGCCACACACTCTTGCACACCAGCGCCCCCTACTGTCCTCAGCGCGAGGAGCCACACACTCTTGCACACCAGCGCCAGCGCGAGGAGCCACACACTCCTGCACACCAGCGCCCCCTACTGTCCTCAGCGTGAGGAGCCACACACTCTTGCACACCAGCGCCCCCTACTGTCCTCAGCGTGAGGAGCCACACACTCCTGCACACCAGCGCCCCCTACTGTCCTCAGCGTGAGGAGCCACACACTCTTGCACACCAGCGCCCCCTACTGTCCTCAGCGTGAGGAGCCACACACTCCTGCACACCAGCGCCCCCTACTGTCCTCAGCGTGAGGAGCCACACACTCTTGCACACCAGCGCCCCCTACTGTCCTCAGCGTGAGGAGCCACACACTCCTGCACACCAGCGCCCCCTACTGTCCTCAGCGTGAGGAGCCACACACTCTTGCACACCAGCGCCCCCTACTGTCCTCAGCGTGAGGAGCCACACACTCCTGCACACCAGCGCCCCCTACTGTCCTCAGCGCGAGGAGCCACACACTCTTGCACACCAGCGCCAGCGCGAGGAGCCACACACTCCTGCACACCAGCGCCCCCTACTGTCCTCAGTGTGAAGAGCCACACACTCTTGCACACCAGCGCCCCCTACTGTCCTCAGCGCGAGAAGCCACACACTCCTGCACACCAGCGCCCCCTACTGTCCTCAGCGTGAGGAGCCACACACTCTTGCACACCAGCGCCCCCTACTGTCCTCAGCGCGAGGAGCCACACACTCTTGCACACCAGCGCGAGGAGCCACACACTCCTGCACACCAGCGCCCCCTACTGTCCTCAGTGTGAGGAGCCACACACTCTTGCACACCAGCGCCCCCTACTGTCCTCAGCGCGAGGAGCCACACACTCTTGCACACCAGCGCCCCCTACTGTCCTCAGCGTGAGGAGCCACACACTCTTGCACACCAGCGCCCCCTACTGTCCTCAGCGCGAGGAGCCACACACTCTTGCACACCAGCGCCCCCTACTGTCCTCAGCGTGAGGAGCCACACACTCCTGCACACCAGCGCCCCCTACTGTCCTCAGCGTGAGGAGCCACACACTCTTGCACACCAGCGCCCCCTACTGTCCTCAGCGTGAGGAGCCACACACTCCTGCACACCAGCGCCCCCTACTGTCCTCAGCGTGAGGAGCCACACACTCTTGCACACCAGCGCCCCCTACTGTCCTCAGTGTGAAGAGCCACACACTCTTGCACACCAGCGCCCCCTACTGTCCTCAGCGCGAGAAGCCACACACTCCTGCACACCAGCGCCCCCTACTGTCCTCAGCGTGAGGAGCCACACACTCTTGCACACCAGCGCCCCCTACTGTCCTCAGCGCGAGGAGCCACACACTCTTGCACACCAGCGCGAGGAGCCACACACTCCTGCACACCAGCGCCCCCTACTGTCCTCAGTGTGAGGAGCCACACACTCTTGCACACCAGCGCCCCCTACTGTCCTCAGCGCGAGGAGCCACACACTCTTGCACACCAGCGCCCCCTACTGTCCTCAGCGTGAGGAGCCACACACTCTTGCACACCAGCGCCCCCTACTGTCCTCAGCGCGAGGAGCCACACACTCTTGCACACCAGCGCCCCCTACTGTCCTCAGTGTGAGGAGCCACACACTCTTGCACACCAGCGCCCCCTACTGTCCTCAGTGTGAGGAGCCACACACTCTTGCACACCAGCGCCCCCTACTGTCCTCAGCGCGAGGAGCCACACACTCTTGCACACCAGCGCCCCCTACTGTCCTCAGCGTGAGGAGCCACACACTCTTGCACACCAGCGCCCCCTACTGTCCTCAGCGCGAGGAGCCACACACTCTTGCACACCAGCGCCCCCTACTGTCCTCAGTGTGAGGAGCCACACACTCTTGCACACCAGCGCCCCCTACTGTCCTCAGCGTGAGGAGCCACACACTCTTGCACACCAGCGCCCCCTACTGTCCTCAGCACGAGGAGCCACACACTCTTGCACACCAGCGCCCCCTACTGTCCTCAGTGTGAGGAGCCACACACTCTTGCACACCAGCGCCCCCTACTGTCCTCAGTGTGAGGAGCCACACACTCTTGCACACCAGCGCCCCCTACTGTCCTCAGCGCGAGGAGCCACACACTCCTGCACACCAGCGCCCCCTACTGTCCTCAGTGTGAGGAGCCACACACTCCTGTCCTCAGCGTGAGGAGCCACACACTCTTGCACACCAGCGCCCCCTACTGTCCTCAGCGTGAGGAGCCACACACTCTTGCACACCAGCGCCCCCTACTGTCCTCAGCGCGAGGAGCCACACACTCTTGCACACCAGCGCCAGCGCGAGGAGCCACACACTCCTGCACACCAGCGCCCCCTACTGTCCTCAGCGTGAGGAGCCACACACTCTTGCACACCAGCGCCCCCTACTGTCCTCAGCGCGAGGAGCCACACACTCTTGCACACCAGCGCCAGCGCGAGGAGCCACACACTCCTGCACACCAGCGCCCCCTACTGTCCTCAGCGTGAGGAGCCACACACTCTTGCACACCAGCGCCCCCTACTGTCCTCAGCGTGAGGAGCCACACACTCTTGCACACCAGCGCCCCCTACTGTCCTCAGCGTGAGGAGCCACACACTCTTGCACACCAGCGCCCCCTACTGTCCTCAGCGTGAGGAGCCACACACTCTTGCACACCAGCGCCCCCTACTGTCCTCAACGCGAGGAGCCACACACTCTTGCACACCAGCGCCCCCTACTGTCCTCAGTGTGAAGAGCCACACACTCTTGCACACCAGCTGTCCTCAGCGTGAGGAGCCGCTAGATGACGTAACTGTCGCCACTTCACATCTGTTTTCTCTCCTAATCTGAGCTCACACACTGTATTTTCATATAATGTAAAGCTGTTCTCATTTACATATGTTCTGTCAGACAACGAAACCACTATGAAATAATGACTGGCTACATGTTAACCAGCAGTTTTTAAAAAGTCGGTAATCTAGCGACAAAGTTGTCGACACTGGTGCGTGTGATGCTGAAACTGTACACTGATGATACTGTAGTGTTCTACTGGGAAAGCTAGTCGTCAGTATGCAGCAGGGCTATATTAGCAAGAATGAGATACTATTATAGTTTGTGTTTCTGTATTTTCATTATTTTAGTAAAAATTTTGTTGTTTGACTTTTATTAGTGTTTGTTTGTTTTAAAATATGTTTGTATAGTTTTTAATTAATTTCTATTTTAGTACATCAAGTTAAACTAAATGAAAATGAGAACTGTCACCTTGGCAACTAGCTGAAATAAAAAAATTATATATTTTATTTAATTTCTAAGAAGCTCCATACATGATATTCAGAATTAAATATGTATATTGTGGCCACAAATAAACAATTCGTTCCCACAACAGCACGCTTTACTAATTCATAATTCATTCCCTCATTTTAAGTAAATCATGTGCACGATATAGTAATTTGTTCACAATGTCCACATCGTAATAACTTATTCCCTTGTTATAGTTCAATCGAAATATATTTTCCCCTTACAGTATGTCATGTGTATTTCAGTTAATGATTATTTTATTTCAAGCAATGAAAATGATGTTTTAGCTGATAGTAACTGTGATGTTGCAGAGGTTCTGGTTGTGGGGACGGGAGCTCGTACTGAACGTCTGGATCCAAACGTGCTGGATTTCCTGAGGAAGAAGGGCATCGCAGTGGAGGTTCAGGACACGGTAAACGCCTCACGTTCTCCACACTCGATTAAACATCACGCTAGCACAGGTTAACCGTTCGAAACTCTTCTCTCGCAGCCGAACGCATGTGCGACGTTCAACTTCCTGTCCAGCGAGAGACGACTGGTGGCAGCCGCTCTGATCCCCCCCCCGACCTCGAGCGCCAGCGAATGACAGTCACGTTTGGTGATGTCATTTCCTCTTGTGTGTCACGTGACCTCTGTAAATGTCTTTATGCTGATGAATGTAGAGTGAATAAAGATTAAAGGTATTAAACACTCGTGTGTGTGTGTGTGTGTGTGTGTGTGTGTCCGTGTCCCAGATTGAGGCGGTTAATCCGTCTCTGTCCTCTGTGATAACGGGTTAATCTGAGCTCATGAACACACACTCGTCATCATGTGCACATCTTTATTACCATCTACCACACAAACATCACAGAACACACAGAAGTGGACAACTGTAGGACTGCAGGAAAACATCAGTGTGAAGGAAACACTTACAACAAACATCAGTGATCATATTCAGAAGATCTGCACAAACTACCATCAGTCATTTCATTGAGTTCATGTGTTGGTTTGATTCTAGTTGATTTGAATTAGCTAAGGCTTCGTCTACATTAATCCAGACACGCATGAAAACGCATCAGTTTGTCCTTCTCAAGCGGATACATGTTATAGTTTGGACTGAAAACGATACACACGTTTAGTCATGTGACACATATCGTATCCATAAATATCTATGTCTGTTTGTGCAATTCACTTTCGTAATGTTGCCAAAGATGAATCTCACCATGAGAACGATCACATTTGAGACCAAACGTGGAATGGCGATTTAGTGAGCCCAGTAAAAATGGCCAGATCATTTGCAGATATTTTTTCAGTAAAAGTGGGCAGATATTTAGCTAATATAATGATCATGTAAGAATAATTGTATTAAGTCTGGTCTCTCGCTATCATCTCAGGGAGCTTTTATCAGGTTTCATGCAGTAAGTGTTTTCAGTGTGGACAAGAAACTTTTGGAAAAGTGGATATCAGATGAATCTGGATTATTGTGGACGCAGCCTGATTCAGCTGAAGTCAGTAGTTTCGTGTTTCTGACCCTGAAAATCAACAGCAGGGGGAAATACTGACCCTTAAAGGGATCGTCCACCCAAAATCCATCGTTCTGTCATCATTTACTCGTTCAAAACCTGCATGACTTTCGTTCTTCAGTAGCCATTCTTGCCCCAGATACAGTGTTTCTCAGTTGTGTTGGAACGGTAATGATGACAAAACGATGAGGTTTGGCTGATCGTTCACTCGTCAGAGTCGCCGTCACCGTCTCGGGGGTTCCTGAAGATGAACTCTGACCCCGTGATGCGGCGGTACAGATCCATAATGTCTTCAGTATCTGTCTCGAAGTGCGTCGTGGGGTCGTACGATCGAGAGATGAAGATCTAGACGGAAAACACAATAAAACCCATGAATCGGCAGCGCTGGCGTCACGTGACACTAGAGATTTAAACCCACGCAATCTCCTTCCTAAATGACATTAATTCGGCTCTGTCTATTAAACACAGCGAACACAGAGAGAGCCGCTGTCGTGTACAGGAATAAAACACACAGTACTTATTTCTGTTACTAATCATTCATATTATCACAGAAGAACTGGTTCAGATATAAACACTGATGTCTATGGTAGAGATCAGGGTTAGAGTTAGTAAAACCACTGTTTGAATGTAACTTGACATAATAACGATTGATTACTTTGTTACACCAGTAGGTTACTGTTTTTAAGTTACTGTTAAAAACATGAGTTTGTCATTGAATCATTAATTCAAGAGATTCATTCAAAAATGCTGATTCATCCAGTAATGAAATAAGTGAAGTCTTAATTGGTGAGTCATTGAATCATTCACTCAACAATAATTAATTCAGATTAATGAAACATTTTAAATAGACTGCAGCAATTCATATTTTGTCCGAACCTCTAGTAAATAACGTTATTTTGTTTAGTTTTCTGTTCAGAATCGTGGGAGAATCATGATCACTTTTTGAAACAAAAATAATGGTGATTCTCAATGTCTCCAGAATCGTGCAGCTCTACGTGACGCTTGACTCTGTGTTATGAAATAAAGCTGTGTTAATAAAGCTGGTTTGTTACCTGACTGCGGCGGCCGTCATCCGTCGGGACCATCAGGTTACTGACCGACACAAACCTGCGGGACAAAAGCACGTGAGTGACACGCATGTCCACCAGGCCACAGCTGAGAGGTTGAGTTCTCACTTCTCCATGATGGGCTCCAGCAGGGCCAGGCCGGGCTGAACCTCCTTCTCAGGGTTGCTGGTCTCCACCATGGTGCTCACGGTAGCGATGTACTTCCCTTCGGCTGCCACGTTATGAGAGTAGGACAGCAGACACACGTAGATATCTGCACACACACACACAGCAGACGCGTCTGACGGCGAGCTGCAGACCAACACACACACACACACACGTGTTCCGGCGCTCACCTGACTTCCGGTTGAGGTGCGTCTGCGGGAGGATGATCTGGCAGGAGTTGGCGTCCTGTGTGTTTTTGATGGGGTGGTTGAGCAGACAGATGACCCGTATGACGCGGCCGGCCTTCTTCACGCGCGCCGGCGTATAACTGGGGTCGCAGATCAGCTGCTTACAGCGGAAGACCTGCATCGGGACGCAAATGCAGTCAATAATGTAACAATAACTGTAACGATAACCATACCTGTAACAATTATACCTATAACTGTAACTTTAACTATAACAATAAAAGTAACTGTAACATTAACTATACCTATAATGACAACTGTAACTGTAACTATAACTATAATGATAACTATAACAGATCATGATCATCATGAAGGTGTGTTTCTGCTCACCTCTCCCTCGGATCGCACCGCCGCCACTCGCCCGCCCTCCATTACGATGTCGTCCACACGTCTGTTCAACATGTAGCTGTTCCCGTAGACGGCGCTGAGCCTGCGGAGCGACACGCGTCTGTCACGCCTCGTGTGTGTGTGTGTGTGTGAGTGCTCATCGCTCTCATGTCATGTGTGTCAACCTCAGTTACCTGATGAATCCCTGTGGCAGCTCGCCCAGTCCGAACAGCGGGTAGAGATACGGGCTGAGGCTGTAGCGCGCCAGAGACTCGGAGTACAGCTTGATCCGGTTGATGGTCGCCAGACACGGCTGCTCCAGATAACTGACAGACATTTACAGACGGTTTCACACACAGAAGGAGGAACTGAGTAACATCTACACAACAGAAGAGACCGAGACTCCCGGAAGACATTAGCATAGCATCGCATGGACAGTGTTATATTTCCCTAATACTGTTCATTAACGTATGAGTTTGTCTCACTTGTCGCTGACGTGAAGGGCGAGAGTGTGACCTGTGAACTCCACGACATCATCGCCCAGGTCGAAGTGACGAAACACGTCCCTCATGGTGGTTCTGCGCGGGTCCATGTCGTGATGCGTCCGCGGATCGTTCTCCTCAAAATTCAGGATGAAGGACATGAACTTACGGAACCTGCGCTTGTCAAACATCCCCATCAGATCTGGAGAAACACCAGGGTCATCAGCGGTAACTCAAACTAAAAACTTCCAGAAAAACATTTACATCACTGGAAATAAACTGAAATAAAATTGTAAAAAAAATGTGTGTGTGTGTTGGGGGGGGGTTCAGTTAATTGCCAAGGCAACATTTCTTATTTTATGGAGTTGACTTGTTAACTAAGGTTCGGGAGCAGGGCCACGCCTCAAGCAGTCACCTGACCTGAATTGGGCCGCCCCTTAGAGTACTGTTTGTCTCGTTCCCTCGAAGTTCACTCACTACGGATTCAGAGATACAGATTAACTAGCCTGATTCAGATGACGATTGTTCGATTTCAATTCCACCCCATCAAGGATTATCTCACATCTCACCGTGAGCATTCTTGACCAAACCATCTCAAGAAAAGTCTCCAACTCTGACTCGTTCCCAGGCTCCCTCTTCTCCACCTTTGCAGACCATGAACCAAGATCACCAGACTTATAGTAGACGCGGAAACCGACTTCATCGTTCTCTTCGCCAGCCACCCAGCACTCAATTCCTGATAACCCTTCTCGGTGCTCCCACGTGTCTACCAGATCCGAGGACAACATCAGGAACGGGACCGTGGCTCGCCTTCAACATCATTGAAAGCAAAGGCATCCACTTCAATCGTTCAGAAAATAAAACAAGTTTATTCCAACCATATGCAGCATCCACCAAAACTTCTGTCAAACAAACTCTGAGCCTTCAGTGCTTCCGGCAACAGCAAACGTGCCATTGTTTTACAGCTTTACAGAAAAATGTATGTGTCCACATTACAATTTAGAGTGATCTGTTATCAGAGGTACATGTAAAAGTATAAGCTATGTATTCTGAGATGTACATTTACAAATAACTCAAGTTAGTTCAAATGTTATTATTTTAAACAATGTTGTAATTTAAGGCAGAAACAATTAGCTCATTGAAGTATTGAATACATGTTTGTTAAAAAACGATTATGACATACAGAAATCGTAGCATTGGTGCAATCCATCAATCCATCTATCCATTCCTCCATCCATACCTTCCAGATACCTTCCAGTGCCCAAGGAATTCTACCTCATGTGGGCCAATCTGGACTCTTTTATCCTCCATTTCTATTTTCAACCAGTCTCAATTAAGGCATCTGGATAATCCCTCATGGGAAATCCTTCTGTCAAAAGCAGCAACCACCCCCTATCTCCACGACAGAGTCATGTTAGATGATGCATGCAAATTGAAATGCGCCAACAATCCTCATCTTGGAATAGCATTCATTATTTTCTACAATGACTACATCACTCATCCCGATGACTCTAATTTATACACTGATGCAGCACCCGCCGGTTTGCCGCCGAATGACCCCAAAGTTCAGTTCTCTCAACTCGCAGTCAGGCGTGTTCTCCTCTAAACCCTGTCATCGCCTGGACCTAGAGTCCATGTTCCTGGCTGCCTTTTGGCTTCCTACGACATTCAAAAAAATTTACCCCTATTTCATCCACCTTCGATCTCTACATCCATCCCTGCATCTCTGTAATTTCTATCTACTTTCCAGACACAGCCATATTCACTCTTCGGAGAAGCAAAACAGACCCATTCGGAGTTTCCTACTTTATTTACATCTTCCATTTAAACTCCTACCTCAGCCCATTCGAATCTGATTCGGAATAAGTTTACTCCAGGTATATTGCCAGAGCATCTCCCAAGATCAGCTCT
>NC_138739.1:1595000-1597500 GCF_965113295.1 Leuciscus leuciscus | reverse complement strand
CGAGAGCAGGTCCACACACCCCTGACTGACACACGGACATCCATTCACTCGCATTCATACTGATTCACTCGCAGTCATCATACTGATTCACTCGCAGTCATATTGATTCAATCGCAGTCATCATGCTGATTCACGCGTAGTCATACTGATTCAATCGCATTCAAACTGATTCACTCGCAGTCATCATACTGATTCACTCGCAGATATATTGATTCAATCGCAGTCATCATGCTGATTCACTTGCAGTCAAACTGATTCACTTGCATTCAAACTGATTCACTCGCAGTCATCATACTGATTCACTCGCAGTCATATTGATTCAATCGCAGTCATCATGCTGATTCACTCGCAGTCATCATCTGATTCATTCGCAAACATCAGAGGCCCTGTCCCAAATGGCACACTTCGGCCCCGTCCCAAATGGAACCCTAAGCACTTGCGGTCTTCCTCTGAGTCCCCACTTTCGTGACGTAATGCCGCTTTGACTGTCGGGAAGAAGTCTGCTGTGGAGTCCGCATCAGTGCAGGCTCGGCAAAAGTGCGCATCAAGGGCACAAATCGACCACATGGGGGCGCTCGCGAGCACCCTTCTGAGATCTAAAAATGAGAAATGGGACACACTGCGGTCTCACGAACTTAACGGACACGCGCACGCGCACGCGGCAGCCATTGTAAGTCCACAAGACCGGAAGTGCACATGAAGTGTGCCATTTGGGACAGGGCAATACTGATTCACTCACAGTCATCATCTGATTCACTTGCATTCATTACACTGATTCACTCGCATTCAACATGGTGATTCATCAGATGAATCACTCACATTTATCACACTGATCTTATTCCTTTTAGGGACATTAAGGAAAACGGCGAGACGAAGACTGAAACCACGTACTCGTACAGTGAGTGTCAAAACCATGTACTCGCACAGTGTGCGTTTCTCACAGCGTCTCGGGAACGTCACACACACACACGTACACACACACTGAGCTTGTGTTTCTTACAGACACTGAGTGGAAGTCAGAGGTCATCAACAGCAGACACTTCGATCAGGAGGTCGGACACATGAACCCCAGGTGTGTGTGTGTGTGTGACGTGTGAGACGTGTGACGTGTGTGTGTGTGTGTGTGTGTGTGACATGTGTGTGTGTGTGCAGTAGCGGTTTTTGGCACGGGCGAACCGGGCAATCGCCCGGGGCGGACATTTTGGGGGGGGGGGGCGCCGCCGCCGGCACGAGCAGAATTTTTTTTTTTTTTTTATAAAAAAAAATTGCGCCGTGAAGCGGTTTTCTATTTATCATTTCACTGTGTGGGGAATTGGCAAATTTGCACCCCCTGCAGCTGCAGGCGCCCCTGCTTGCTGAGAAGATGCCGTGCACAGAAGCTGTTTGTTTGAGAAGGGGAAAGTGGAGGGGGCGCGGAGGCGCGGGCGCGGATGACAGTTCACCTCTGGGTCTCTCCCAAATGGAACGGACAAGGGGGGGGACGGGGGATCCATATAGTTATCTAAGTCAGTCACACCTCGACTTTCTTCCAAATAACGCACATTTCATTCATAATATTATAAATACAGGCCTCTATATTTCCTGCACATTTATGTTTTTCTGAATTGTCTGAATGGCTAATAAAAATAGGTAATACAAAACGATTACTTGGTCACCACCACCAAGGTGAATTGGTTTAGTCTTCGTCTTGTTATTTTTTGCAGTTATTACACTGCAAAAAATGCTTTTCTTACTTAGTATTTTTGTGGGCGCTCGAAAGGGGTCTCGCCCAGGGTGTAATTCAATGTAGAACCGTGTGTGTGACGTGTGTGTGTGTGTGACGTGTGTGTGTGTGTGACGTGTGTGTGTGTGTGACGTGTGTGTGACGTGTGTGTGTGACGTGTGTGTGTGTGTGACGTGTGTGTGTGTGACGTGTGTGTGACGTGTGTGTGTGTGACGTGTGTGTGTGTGACGTGTGTGTGTGTGACGTGTGTGTGTGTCGTGTGTGTGTGTGTGACGTGTGTGTGTGACGTGTGTGTGTGACGTGTGTGTGTGACGTGTGTGTGTGACGTGTGTGTGTGACGTGTGTGTGTGACGTGTGTGTGTGACGTGTGTGTGTGACGTGTGTGTGTGACGTGTGTGTGTGACGTGTGTGTGTGACGTGTGTGTGTGACGTGTGTGTGTGTGACGTGTGTGTGTGACGTGTGTGTGTGACGTGTGTGTGACGTGTGTTTGTGTGTGTGTGACGTGTGTGTGTGTGACGTGTGTGTGTGTGACGTGTGTGTGTGTGACGTGTGTGTGTGACGTGTGTGTGTGACGTGTGTGTGTGTGACGTGTGTGTGTGACGTGTGTGTGTGACGTGTGTGTGTGACGTGTGTGTGTGACGTGTGTGTGTGACGTGTGTGTGACGTGTGTGTGTGACGTGTGTGTGTGACGTGTGTGTGTGACGTGTGTGTGTGACGTGTGTGTGTGACGTGTGTGTGTGTGACGTTTGTGTGACGTGTGTTTGTGTGTGTGTGAC